>NC_143462.1:4785000-5017500 GCF_987193195.1 Phasianus colchicus
ACTCAGATTACTTCAAAGTAGTCTATGCCATTCAACTGCTTTTTCTTAGGAGCTTTGAGAATTTGTTCTAATCCAAAATTTAAGGACTGGAGAACCAGATGTGGAAATGTGCAAGTTTCCAGTTCTTAATGATTGCTTCTGAGGTAGACTGAAATGTGTGACGTATCCTTGGTCATAAAAGTTGTATTATTTCAAGAAATTCACGACAGTGTGGACTTCTATTCTTTGGCATTCATAGCTTTACCAGGAACCTCCCTTTCATGCTTCCTTGTTCTGACACAGATAATTTGCTCTCAACAGCAGACAGACAGCAAATGTACATGGAATTTAATTTAATGGAGTCTAAGATTAACATGAGTCATCATTCGTGATGAAAGGGGCATCTGGAAGGATGTGCCATTGTGCCTAGCAGTGTTTCAGGCTTCAGCAGTGCAAAATTCTGCTTTCATTTTGTGTGAGACTGTGATTATTTTACACTGGCAATGGAGGATGTACAGTACTTCCTATTTATAAGCTTTTATGGCCTGTCTATTGCAAACTTTACTTTGAGAGCCTTTTGCCTGCAGTTTCTGGATACTGTTCAGTTTTACTGATTGCTTTGCTAAGTTTGTAGAAAATAAATTAATAAGAAAACAACAATTCAACACAGGGGCAAAACTGCTTGACTTGCCCAGGTGCAGGGCAGTGTAAGTGTGGATGGAAACACACAGGGTGAAAATGCTGATGCTCTGTTTGTTTTGTGGTTTGCATGTTAGCAACCTCTTCGGCAACTTCATCCGAAGTATTCCTGACAACCAGTTGGTTCGACAGAAGCTGAACTGCATGACCAAGATTGTTGAGAGTGATCTGTTTAAGCAGCCTGGTGAGTAGTGAATGGAGGTCAATGGTTTCTTTGTGGAGCTGTGCACCTTTGCAAACAAAAATGTCTTTCACGTTTACACATTTAAATCAATCATCAGCAGTAGCCCACAGTTAAATCCGTCTGCAGAAATATTCTTTGCCTTAGTGGCTCCAGAACTTGAAACTTTTTGTTGTTTAGTGTTTATGCAGTGTTAACTATGGTGGGATCCTGATTGAGCATGTTGGTTTAAAAATCAGGGAAGAGTGTGACCTGTTTGGTGTAACACATACCATTATGGATTGTCTCTCTTAGTCTGTCAGAGTGGATTAAAGTGCATGTTTTGGTGTTGGACCTAAAGTTAAGAGCAGAAAGCTGCAGTGTGTTACTTGTTTATATGGACTGCTGAAGAACCAACAAGTTATGGTGCCGTGTTTCATTTTCAGAATGCAGAGAGGCTCTTCTCCCTCTGCTGATTGACCAGCTGAGCGGCCAGTTGGATGACAATTCAAACAAGCCCGACCACGAGGCCAGCTCACAGCTACTGAGCAGCATTCTGGAAGTGCTGGATAGGAAAGATGTGGTGAGCATGAACTCTGATGGGTGCAAATTAAGGTTGATTCTTTCTTTTCCCTAACTCTTCAAAAAACCCAGATCTTTACAGAAATTTTATTGTGTTGCTCTGTATTTTTTTCAATCTCTTCACACAAAGTAGCTGTGTCCAGAAAGAGGTCGTGCAGAGATTGAATTGGTGGTTATTGCTGTGTACAAAGAAAAGTGCTTTCCTTCCTAGGAACCAGAATGCAGTTCTCAGTTACTTTGATGGGTTGGTGGATTATTATGAAGCCACTGATTTAAGTATTTGGTTTCTCACTGAAATAGAGACAACGGTCATTCAATTGGGGGAATACAGTTATGCACCCCCTGACTCACAGAAATTAATTCTAAGTTGCTTTGAAAAGAGTAATTTAAAATGAAGAATTGTTCAAGGGACAAATGTGAAATAAAATTGTTCAGTTCAGCTGTGCTGGGATGAGCCAGTGAAGCTGGAGCAGGTGAATTGTGCTGTTACCTCTTCTCTAAGTCTGTACCAACAGTACTCAAATCAGCTGTTGTTGTGTAGTAAGTCCTCTTCTTTGCATCCTCAGATAGCAGTTAAGCACTGCTGGGGCAGTCCTCCCACGTCAGGGAGCTCTATATAGAACAGTATATGTGGAAAATAGTCTGATTTTCCTTTTTGAACATCCCCAGGGGCCCACGGCCAACCACATCCAGCAGATCATGGAACGCCTGCTGAGGAGAATAAACCGCACGGTGATAGGAATGAACAGACAATCTCCACACATTGTGAGAGCCCTTTCCTTCCTTCATTTACTACATTCCCCTCTATAATACTGGAATTTATTCTCCTGGGAGGTTTTGGTATGTAGAGTGGTTTGTGAAATCATCACTTCCTGCAGCTCTTCTGTGCCACTCCAACATGGCTTCTGCTCGCTGTCTGTGGATGGGTATTGGGATTCAAACCGTTCCATTCCAGCAGCAGATCAGCTGAGTCACAGTTGGCTGTGATTCTGAGGTCCTTTGGGCCCCATGCACAGAGAATTTGGTTTCAGCCCATTTTCTAACACACGAGGAATCTCTGCTCAGAAGAAAATGCTCTTTTGCCACCTTTGCTAAAAAGGACTAAATGCTGAAGGATTTGGCATCTCTAAATGGGAACTGTGGTTGCTGTGTTGCATCTTAAAAGTGTAGGAAAGCTTTATGTCCTGATTTGCACTATGTATAAGTGTGCAGAAAGATGGAAAGATTAAGGGCAAGTACAGATAGCCATTTCATTGGTTTGACAACTTTAAGGTCAGGTTGTTGCTATTACAAGCATGTCAGCCATGGGAATAACAGTTGGGTATGATCTACTAAAAATGTAGTGATTCATATAGATATCTATGTATATGTACACACACAAACACACATATATATATATATAAATATTCATTCTGATGTTTAGAGGATATGTTTTTCTTGCAAACTGTGATCCCTGGGTGAAAAAGAAAGCTGTACTCTGACTTCATTCTTGAAAATTAGGAATTGAACTGGTATGAGGGAGAGGAGAAAACAGCCAGACACACAATGCCAGGATGGACCTATGTGTGCAGGATTGGGCCTAGTGATATTTGATTGGGTGGAACCCTGGAGCCACATGCTGCACTTTGAGCTTTGGGGCTTAATACAGAAAAATAATGTTTTGTTTTTTTATATTCTAGGGTATTTTTGTGGCCTGCATGACAGCCATCCTGAGGCAGATGGATGACTACCATTACAACCATTACATCAATACTTTCAAAACCAGGCAGGACATTATTGTAAGTCAGCTTGGCTAAGGGATTAGCTTAGTCCATAAAGAATTATTTTCTCCTTCTGAAAGGTCATTTCAAGTTACTGTATCTGGTTTAGAGTGATCAGAATGCATTCATTAGCAGTGACTTCTGTGTTCCTAGAGCTACAGCCAGTGGGGATATTTTCACATCACCCCTGCTGGGCATGGGCAGTTGGATGTGGGTATGGGTATGGATGTTGCTGAGACTCAAGCCTGAGCATTGGTAGCATTGATAAAAACATGTTTAATAACTTTTCAAGTCCCCACAAGTAAAAGGTCAGGAACCAAAAGAGTGAACGAAGATGCTCTCGCTGTATGTCTTTTTGATTGTTTCTTTATCTACTTCTTTCTAGTTCATCCCACCTCCCAGCTTAATTAAGAGACTACAAAGCTTTCAAGTGCATCTAAAGGAAAGAAAAGACAGCAATTTTGGAAATGTATCTGCATTAATTTCTGAAAACAAGGAGGACTTCTATTAATGAAGTCCTATGGGATAATAGCTAAAACCCTAAAACTGAATTCTAATTTAAACCCGAATGCTTTGTCTTGCTTTAGTGGGTGTCAGTGGAAGAAGTTCTCTCCCTGTTAAAAGCTGTATACAATTCATCTTCTCAGAGACTTCCAGTATAAAACCAGGGGACACATCAGGCTTTGATTCTGGGGGGGGATTTTTGGTTTTTGAGGACCTTAGAACCAACTGTTCTGACTAGACTTGTCAGCAAACTGCTCTAGGAGAAGTCAGAACCAAAAGCAGGATTTATTCAAGTCTTCACAGCACAATACGTCTTTGTGCTCCTTATTTTGCAACTTAAGGTGCTTGCTTATTGAAATACTGCCTGGGGAAGAGCCAGGAGTTGTGTTCTTCCTGTAAAAGATACACCAAAACCCACACAAAAAAGCCTGTAATTCACTTTGGATGGGAAGGTGATCCTTCGGTTTCCTATGCAGCTGGAATTGCTTGCAATCTATTGAGCAACATAGCCACCTACAGGACACACACATTTCTGTCACTTCTGCACCCACACGGTTGATAGTCAATAGGGAGCATTCAGCATCTAGCTTTAGAGCTGCTTTTAATATATTATGCAAATATATTTTATGAAGGGTTCATTAGAAAACAGAAACCAAGGTGCATCTTGTTTCGCCCTTTCAGCTCTTCATCTTCTGCCTGAAATGGAGTATTTCTTGTATGTTTCTGTGTGTTTATGTACAGCTTCTGCACAGAGACATATCAGGAGGGTGAATTTAGTAATTATTAAAGCTGCCTGCATATAATTTAAAGAGGTATTGATCCAAAATACCAGCTTAAAATTCCTGTAAATCTCAGCATCTACAGAAGCAAGTCTCCATTTGTGATAATGTGCGAGTTGTTAATGCCAATACAAAGTTGCATTATTTTTGGTATTGCAATAATTGTTTTTCTTGCTTTCTGTTGCTTACTGTTGGTTTGTACATGCTTTGCTTCTTTTCAGCCCTGGCGTAGCATCATGACTTGGTTGGCTTAACACAAATAAGTTAATTCATATCCTCAAGGTGCCCCTGGACAAGCCCAAACCTTTCAGTCAAGCTTTGATTTAATAACACCTGGAGGGTTTTCACTGAGGCAGCACCAAATGCCCATTTCTCTCATCACATCCAAATTGCTTGCCAATTCTATAGAGCAAGCTGTTCAACCTCACAGAATAAATTTTTTGGGGGTGGTGTTCTTTGCAAGGTGGTGATTTCTTGTGTGACCTTTGTGTCCCTCTATTTTTGAATGCTGATCTGCTGTCTTTGCAGAGAACAGAATCTATTTAAATTCCCATTTTTAGCATTTTTGTCTGTAGAGACCGCAATACATAGAGGTCAATATTATTGATATATATATCTCCTTTCACTCATTCTGTCTTTCTCCTTTTTTCTTATCCTTGCCTTGCCAAGGACTTCAGGTGTGCCAGCTTTGTTGGGGGCAGATTGACACTTGTGCAGAATGCATCTTTTCTATGATCGTATTCTAAACCATGCATCTGAAGCTCTGTTAATTACCTCTTTGTAACAATATTTCTAAAATAAGACTTAAATAGTTGGAGAAACGAAAAATATGTTCTGGGTTTCCATCTTTATAGAAGGTATTGCGTAGGGCTGCTATGCTGTTGTTATTCAGGTTTCTGGATACAAGTGCTCAAACATTGGTTTTGCTTTTCAATCCATCTTGTGCACCAGAACTCATTACAGCATGGCTTAATTTGGAACAGTAAAGGTAGATTTAATTAAACAGGAATAATTCCATAGAACCTGATCTCCTTCTGCAATTGAATGGATGAGATGTCAGAAGTAATTTAGTTATTGGAATATATTCCTGCATTAAGAGATCCTTCTTAGGAGGTATGGTGTATTGATAGGTAATCAATGCAGTAGTTAATCACTGCAGTTGCAAATGCTTACATTTCCCTGTACTTTTGTGCAAATAAAAAGACTGCTCATTTCAACCTGTGCTTTTTATTTTTCAACAGGACTTCCTGATGGAAACATTCATTATGTTTAAGGATTTGATTGGAAAAAATGTCTATGCATCTGACTGGATGGTCATGAATATGATGCAGAGCAGGTACGTAGTTGCTCCTATTTTAAGTCTGATTTGGAGTCGTCTTGCTTCTGAAAGAAGGGTGGTTCCCATGGTCACAGGTTCATTGTGCTGGCCTGCAAATCCAGATTCGTTTCTGTCCTGTGATACAAAGTTTGTCGTAGGGGTGCAGTGAGGAGGACTTGGAGGTGACAGGTTGTTTGAATGCATCAGTGGGGAGGGTAGGCTGAGCTCTGGAGGAGCTATCATCTCAAACAACACTGCATTCTCATACAGACTGAGCCAAAATGTGCTTTGTTTTTTCATCTGCCTCCAGTCGAGGTTAGAAACAGAGGAATAGCTTCTCCTCAGTGTCTCTTTACTGCAAAAGAAGTTCTTCCCAAATCTCATTTGGGGACATGTGCTCTTTTCAGCTGAGCTTACCTTTAGGAGACATGTAAACCCAGAACAAAGCATTACTTTTTTTTCTTTCCTCCAAAAGTCACCTTTTCTTTGATATCTTTATCTCTTTCAGGGTTTTCCTTCGGGCAGTGAACCAGTTTACCTCTGTGCTCAACCGCTTCTTCCTGGATCAAACAAATTTTGAACTCCAGGTAACATTTCCATTGTTTCTTGATTTTTTTTTTGGACATCAGTGTTTCCCAAGGGGCGTGGAGAGCAAGCAAATCCCACTGCTGCTAGTGGAAAATGTCTGTAGAGTCAGCTGAGTGCACTGCACTCTGAATTACAGAGCAGTGCTTAGTGCAGCAGTGAGCACAAACCAATGCAACTGCTGTAGGATTTATAAGGTCAGGCTGGGTGGTCTGTTGGCTAAAGCTGAATTGTGCTTGACTGGTTAAAATACAATGGGGTGTAACTTATGGTCACTTCCTTAGGCTGGAAAGTCCAAGGTAAAAGGAGTGGTAGATTTTAAGTTGCTATATGGGTCCTTGGGGTCTCTTTCAACCTAAGCCGTTCTATGATTCTGTGTTGGCCAAGACAGACTCATCTGTGCTACTGCACTTATTTGTTGGTAACCTTCCTCGTTAACTGAACTGTGAGACCCACAGCATTTGGACCAGTATATCTCTGTTGTTTTGTTTGCTGCTTTTCCTTTGCCTTCTTCTATTTTGGACTTGTTTGTCTTCCACAGCTCTGGAATAACTATTTCCATTTGGCAGTGGCCTTTCTCACTCACGAATCCCTCCAGCTGGAGACCTTCTCACAAGCCAAGCGCAGCAAAATTATCAAGAAGTGAGTTTACACTTAAAAAGTTGCCAGACCTTTTTATTTTTAAGAAGCAGCAGCTTTGCAGAGGTAACTTCAATAAATAGGCCTTCTTCATCTTTTTCTTCTGCTTCTTTCTAGGTATGGGGACATGAGAAAAGAAATTGGCTTCAAAATAAGGGATATGTGGTATAATCTGGGTGAGTTCCATCTCAGGAATTACCTTTATTCAAGCTGTTAAGCTGGATTTCTAATAGCTTATTTCTTCATATAAGCTTTTTGTATTTAATGTGGGGAAATACATTTAAGTCCAGCTGTTCAAAAGGACAAAGTATCTTTTCCTTTTTCACTAAATAACCTTCGAAAGCTGATCCTTTTTCCTGTCCCCTGATGAGATGGTCTTGAAGATATTCCTTACAAAGGAAGTTCTACCATATGAATGCCAAGAGGAGAATTTTCCAGGGAGCCTTTGCGATGCACATTATTCATGCAATTCAGTTCTATTCTCTTCTTTTTGGACTGTTCTGAGTGTTGGAGCTGCAGCACATGAATGACAAAATGTTACCAACAGAAATGCCTTCTAACCAAAATGTCAGTGTTTTATTTGACTAATGCATTTGCACATTTGAATATCCATATATCACATGACTTCAGGCAACCATATTTCATTAGCATGTATCTGACATCAACTTTCTTGCAGGTCCCCACAAAATAAAGTTTATTCCAGCAATGGTAGGGCCAATCCTGGAGGTAACTTTGGTCCCGGAGCCTGAGCTACGGAAAGCTACCATTCCCATCTTCTTTGATATGATGCAGTGCGAGTACAACTTCAGTGGGAATAGAAACTTTCATATGGTAAGGGAGCCCCATATGTTAAGGGCAAATGTTCAACTGTGTGCATTGGGTAAGAAGGAGAAGAGAATATTTGAACAAAACCGAACAAATCAGAAGAAAACAAAATTACCAAAAAAAAAAAAATCACCAAACACACAAACATTGTGCTAAATACTTTCAGAAGTAATTATTAAGTGGTTTTACCTTGCATGTCTTTAATAATTAATAAACTCCTCTGTTTCAGTATCCTTCTGTATTTGCAGATGGGAAGGATTGTGATTGCTGTTTCTCTCATTATGAAATGGAGAACAGTCTCACAGAATACAGACACAATTTGCTTGAGGCTGTGCAAGTCAAAGGACAGAGCAGGGAACAGGATCTGTTCTCTGAGTTCCAAACCTATGCTAATTTCTCTGGAAGTTCCCTTTTATTGCTACTGAGAAAGCACCAAACAGAAAGGAAGAAAAAGAGGGTCTTCTCTTTAGTCCTAAAGTTAACTTTTCTCTGCAGTTTCAAAGGTCTTTTTCTTCCATTTTTCCTCTGGGAATATCAGACCTTAACATCTCAGCTGGCAGACAGGGGACCCTCTAGTTATGCTGTAGGCAGACTTCTCCCTGGAGATAGGTAGGAGACATCCATCCAACAGGCAGCCACCTTGGCATTTCAGATTGTTGTCAGATGTGATGTGCATCTCCCTAAGCACCATACTCTGTCCAGTTCAGACCCCAGCTTCACTGTGTGTATTGGGATCTTTCTTCCCTTGAGGTCATCGGTGTTTGGCATGGTTGGCCCTGGGGCCTCAGGGGTTTTTGGAAGCAGTAGAAGGAAACTGGTTATGTGGCATGGATTTTCTGTTCCAGCAGTATATGTAATATTTATGATATTCTTCATGTTTTGGAACAGGAATGTTTTATACCTCAGTAATTGAATTATAGCTAAAGCTATGTACTTGACTTGTATGTAGCAGAGCATATCTTCATAGCTTGTTCTTGCTGCATAAGAAGTTGCTTTAATTAGCAGTCACAGCTTTTTTGTTGTTCAGAGAGTGGTGACTGGCCCTTAACTGGTGGCAGTAGAGCAGTTTCTTTAGGGTGAGTGAATCATCATTATCATCTGTAGCTGGTCATTAAAGTTACTTTTCCTTCCTAGCAAAACTGAACTGCTGATTGATGGGGGAGAAGGAAAGGCACTACCCAGAGCATCACTTTCCAGTGTTTGTAGGATGAGAAAGGGAGAACTCATATCTCCCTGCTTGATCCTTGACTTCTTACCATTTTTGTTCTGGTTAATAGTGAAAGTGTTCTCTAGCTTGGCTTGTAAAACCAGTGCCTGATGGTAGTTCAGAAGCACTAGCAACAAGCATTACTGATAATGCCTTACAGAGCTGCTGTCCACTTAACAGGTTTTTTTTTGCCTTTTCAGTTTGAAAACGAGTTAATAACCAGACTGGACCAGGAAGTCGAGGGCGGCCGAGGGGATGAACAGTACAAGATTTTGCTGGAGAAACTGTAAGTTTTATAGTGAAGATGGAGGCTCTTTGTTTACAGTGTAGCTGGCTATTTTTCTAAAGCAAAGAAGCAGAAACCCTAATGTAATCTGTGGCTAAGAGTCCAGTTGGAAGCCTGTAATTTGTGGTGTTCCCCAGGGGTTGGTGCTGGGTTGAATCTCAGTCAACATCAGCAACCTGCATGAAGAGCTGGAGTTCACCCCCAGCAGGTTTGCTGATGATGCAAAGCTGGGAAGAGTGACTGACACACCACGAAGCTGTGCTGCCATTCAGCAAGACCAGGACAGACTAGAGAGTTGGGCAGAGACAAACCTGCTGAGGTTCAACATGAGCAAGTGTAGAGTCTTACTTGGAGAGGAATAACTGTATGCATCAGTACAGATTAGGGGCCAAGCTGCTGGAGAGGAACTCTATGGAGAAAAGGACCTGGGTGTCCTAGTGGACAACAGGTTGACTTCCTTGTGGCCAAGAAGGCCAGTGGCACCCTGGGGAGCATCTTGGGAGCAGCAGGCTCAGAGCTAACCCGATCAGAGCCTTAAAGCACCAAGAGTAGAGCCTGACAAGACAAGCTTTGACCTGTCCGATTTGGATATCTGACCTGGATATGTTGCCTTTCATCTCATTGGATTTTGTCTGCAGCCTCCTGGAGCACTGTCGGAAGCATAAATATCTGTCTGCTTCTGGAGAAAAGTTTGCTTGGCTGGTCAGCAGCTTGTTGGAGAACCTGCTGGACTACAGAACAATCATGCATGATGAAAGCAAGGAGAACCGCATGAGCTGCACTGTCAATGTGCTGGTATGGGGCAGGCTGGGTTTGGATGTGGGTGCTGCTTTAGTGACCTGGCTTTTCTCTTGTGGTCCTGGGGTGGATTGGGTGCCACAGCATGAATTTGGTGACCACAGTTTGCCATGCAGAGTAATTCACTGGAAAAGTAATTTCTTTGTTGATCTCCAGCCATCAAGTAAGAGGGCACTAAAATAATTTTTTAGGATTTTAAATAATAATATTCTCTGATCCTTTTGAGTAATTATGGGTCCAAATCAGGCTACCATCTATTGGCAGCTGTAAAACATAGGTATATAATGCAAAAGCAAGTCATGTGTCTGAGCCTTGCTTATATGGTAACCTGAAGCCCTGAAATATGGGCAGGAAAAATGGCTAACTGATAGTTTGGGAGATATGGACTTAATTCCCTGCTCCACTGCGAAGAATAATTGTGTACCTTTGGACAGGTTGCTTTCTGTTTTTCCCTTAGCCCTTTTTGTAGCCCCATCTTATGTCAGGGGGATGATTTGAGGCATATATACCTCTTACTGGGCAAAGTGATAGCAAACATCTTTGAATTCTGATATTGATCCTTAAGTTACTTGTCTAGCAGTGATTATGCAAATCCATGGTTGTTTACATCAGTTGGACTATTTCTTTCTCTACTTTTTGGCAGAATTTTTACAAAGAGAAGAAACGAGAGGACATTTATATCAGGTAGGCTGACTCCTTCCATAGGCCTGGACAGAAGCCTTTACTTCCCTCGTTTTTCATCACACTTATCAAGCAGTCCATCACATAAGGTAACAATTGCTTTTCATTCATTTAGATATCTGTATAAACTCCGGGATCTGCACACAGACTGTGAGAACTTCACTGAGGCCGCATACACCCTCCTCCTCCATGCAGAGCTGCTCCAGGTAATGCACTGAAGGCAGTTTTAGTTTCCTTTATCAGAGCATGGGTTTTAAAGAAAGTGCATACAGAATAAAGAATTCACTCTGTTTTGTTTGGCTTTGCATAAGCTAGGTTCCATTGGTCGTTACAGAGCTTCCTAATGTTGCAAATTACATAGCAGCTAAATGGATGAAAGCAAAAATAATATTAGCATCAATTTATTACATGCATTTGGTGAACAGTAAACTGTAGAGAACTGGGTGGAAATACCCATGTCAAAGTACTGTTTCTTCCACTTCTGTGTGAACAGTGTAAGTGCATTAGCATGTCATTGCAATTTGGATTTAAGTCAACTTCAGTTAATCTATGGAAGACATGAAGTAAAAGAGCATAAAAGTTCATTTAGTATCTCAGTGTAAGATCTGAAGCCAAAATCTCACACTTTTTGCAGATATATTGGGACTTAACATCATTGCAAAACTTTCTTGCCCTCTCTTAGCATTGATGCCTGGTTTGTCTTGAGTGCATCCATGCAGTAGGTTAGTTTGTCCAGTGTAAAGATTTATTCATCTGCATATATTCTAGTTCTTTCAGCTTTGCCTGTTTTCCTTTATGCTAGTGGTCTGAGAAGCCATGTGTCCCTCATCTGCTGCAGAGGGACAGCTACTATGTCTACTCACAACAGGAACTGAAGGAGAAGCTCTACCAAGAAATTATCTCCTTCTTCGACAGGGGCAAAGTGAGTTTCCTGGTGTTCTTGGGGTTCACTGGTACTTAGATTGGTGAAAATAGCTGCCAGAAGTTGTTTTTAAGGGGAATAACAAGCTGTGATGACTAAGGCCTGGCTTTTAAACAAACCAAGCTTTAGCATGAGCAGGGCACCTGTTTGTGTTTCAGTCCTGTTCCCTTGTTAGTTGAAGATCTGTAAAATTAGTCCCGTTCTCAATACTGGCTAGATGAGAAAACCACAGGTATTTTCCTTTCTTTTCCTGGCTTGTGGCTTTTGTTAGTGGTTTGGTGGTTGGTTGGTTTTTTTTTTGTGTTGCAGTAAATATGGTTTATCTGGCTGATACCAAACTTGTATTAGTTGCCTTTTGGGTGGATGGTTCTATGAAGTCTAAACGAGACAGACTGAGGGAAGCCTGGGGAATGGGATGATGCAGTGCAGGAGGAGAACACCTGGGCTTCTCTAATTTGCTGATTAACAAATGTGAAGAGCTGTGTGACTATGACAATCATTGCAAAAAATGTACAATGTGGAGTCAAAGAGAACATTGGCAGTGCATTAAACTGCTGCGTGAATGAAAATCAGCTGAATTTTTGTGTGACCTGCCTGTGGTGGTGAATGCTTTTAACTGAATCTTTTCTTTGTGCTCTTCTACTTCCCTTCCTTCATCTTTCTTGGAGATGTGGGAAAAAGCCATTCAGCTAAGCAAGGAGTTGGCTGACATGTATGAAAACAAGGTTTTCGATTACGAGGGACTCAGCAATGTCTTGGTAAGGACTTTTCTCTCTATTTTTTGCAGGCTGCTAATTGCTTAAATTAATATCATTGAGCAAGATAAGCCCCAGATAGAATTATGTTAAGAACAAACTAACATATTGACCTTTAGAAAACCATAGGGGCTATTAGAAGAATGTTTTCTTAACTTTTTTCTGTCTTTAAGAGGATGTGGTTTTGACCTTGCAATGAGCATGACAATATTCTGTGAAGATGTTTAGCATCCTTAATGTTAATCAAACAAGCTAACATTTGCATAGCGTGTTATCAGGCTCCGTAAATTCATCACCTTTTCATTCCTGATGTAAAATTGCTGTGCATCAGTGCAGACCTATAGAATGGCCTTGGTTCTGAATGACTTCTTTTAATTGCTAAGAATGTAACCAGATGGTCTTTATGTCCTTTCATATGAGAATCATCTGCCCAATATTATTTCTGCAAGTTCTCTGACATTTGTCACCATTTGTGTCTGCTCAGCTTTGGAATATGTTTACTTTTAATTTGTGTTGCCCTAGTGAAAGATTTCAAGGATTCTTCTGGAATCCAAAAAACATGGTGTTGTTCTGCAGACCAGGAGATGGAGTTGATTCTGGCCCAGGCAGACCAAATATTTAACCAAGTAAATGGATAAATATTGTCTGTAAGGAAAAAAGAAATGGTAGAAAGTGTTCTGTAGGGGAGAACTGATAGATCAGCTCTTGTCACTGGGAATGTGGGCTGCAGTCTGGCAATGTCATTGAGCACTCCAGAGTGAAAATGCTGACTTCTCTTTTTCAGAAAAAACGAGCTACTTTTTATGAAAATATTATGAAGGCAATGAGACCTCAACCAGAGTACTTTGCAGTTGGATACTACGGTCAGGGTTTCCCCTCTTTCCTCCGGGTAAGAGTTGTTCAATACTCAACATCTGGAGTAGTGGGTACCCTAAAATCCAGAACTTCCAGAGCCCCCATGGAGATTTAGATGCCAAACTGTTTTTGTCCTTTGAATGCTACTGAGAGATGGGAATCCCTGAAGTATTTCAAAACTGTTCAGCATAGAAAAAAAGACAAGTTAGAGTCTGATTTTTTTTTTTTTGTATTAACTGCTTTATTGAAGTTACTGTAATGCAGCTGGGTCTGTTAGATCGCTGTTGTGTTTATATATGAGCTTAAACAGAATCTACCTTTGGTATTAGTACCCTATAAACTACTTCAGAATTATTGTTGCTGTTAGAAAACGTGCAGCTTGTGAAGAGCTTGCCCATCTCTTTTTAATCTGAACTTTATTTTAAGGACAGGGCTCATTGCATTGCTCAAGCACATTAGTGAGAGTGTGGTCCCACGCAGAAGAATTAAAATGCAGAGATGCTTCCTGTTTGAAATTGCTGCTGAGCACTGCTGGATGTGTGCTAACAGTAACAGGAGAACCCAGCCAAAGTGAGTCAGATGGGCAGGGTGCAGCATACTAGAACATTTTCCCAACTATTATTTAAAATCAGGGAACATTTACATTTCCAGCCTGGAGTTGTTTGAAGCTGCTATCCTTAAATCAAAGCCAAGTTTTATTAAAAAAAAAAAATAATAATAATAATAAATATATGTATACATAGAACTGTGGAACTGGATGGCATAGTAAAGCTTTTGTCTTTAGGTCATGTTTTTGAATCCAGTTCTTCCACAGCCACCTCTGGTTGGTGGCCATTATGAAGAAAAATGTGCTGTGGACTTCTTTTAAGTACAGAACTTTCATGGCTGGTCGTTTTGTTTGGGGTAGCTGGAGAGAACCAGGTATAGAACTCACAGAGAGGTCCTTCAGTTGGCTTGTACCAGAAGATGGCAATCACACAATGGCTTTTGCTAAGGATGGATAGATAATCCTACTGCTGAGTTCTACCCTTTAAAATCAGTTCCTGTTGTCTTTGCTGTCCGTGCAGGGCACCCCAAAGATGTTTTGCTGTCTGATAACAAGCCTGCAAGTGTGACTTGAGGCATGGAGGGAGATGTGCACTCCATAAAACACATTATGTCTTGTGCCCAAGCATATCTGAACGAATGAACACCCAATTGCTGGCAGTGGGGCAGTCTCTGTCCATCAGTCAAACACACTGTTGAAACTTCCTGATGGATGAATGGAACAAGCCTGGAACAGTAGCAACTGAGCTATAGGTGTTGTGGCTTACCAATGGCAAGTGTGTCCAATGTACATTCTGAAAAATATGCAACACTTCAAAGAAAGTGGGATAAAACAGAATTGCTAGAAAACATGAGGATGTTCCATAACACTGGTGTGTGGAATAATGACTTTCTAGGCAAATATGAGGATGCCAATGCAGTGCCTTCTCCTGTGAGCTGCTGTGTTGTGAGTCTAACCTGTGTTTATTCTCTCATATGTTCTGACTGTTAAGCTAGGAGAAAATCTTTCATATAAATGTCTGGCACTTCCTGATGCATGTTTGGAAAGCTCTTTCTCATTGCTTTTGATGTTAATTCCCTGTTTTTTTTTCTGCTGCCCACAGAACAAAATTTTTATCTACCGTGGCAAGGAGTATGAACGGAGGGAAGACTTCAACCTGAAGCTCCTCACCCAGTTTCCTAGTGCTGAGAAGATGACCAGCACTGCCCCTCCAGGAGAGGAGATCAAATCTTCTCCTAAACAGTGTATCTTTTGGTTCTGAAATGCTTTGACACACTCAAGATCTCCTTCCTGGAATTATAGAATTACTAAACAACAGATCAGTAAGCAAGGGATTTACTATTCCAGGAGAACCTTGAAGCAGACATAGTGCATGAAAATAAGATGATCCAGAACTGTAAGGGTCAGCTTAGACAGGGAGATGACTTGGTGCTGTGAGAATTAAATGAGTTGCTGTTGGAGTGAGAGCTTTGCATGTTGCAGAGAAGGATTTCTTGTACCCAGCTCTCAAGCAAGTAGTGCTAACTGCTGTGTGTGAGATCCACTTGGTATGTCCAGGTGGAAGACAGAAATTACAGGCAGTGAAGGTGGGAGGAGGGAGGTATGCTGTCTTCTTGCTTGCAGTTCACTAGCTTTTATGAAATGCCTGTTTGTTTTTTTCCTCCTATAAATCACTTTGTAAGAAACATGAAATGATTTCTTTATTCTGATGAAAGCTGTTGGGTGGGCAGCCCTTCTTTTTCTTATTCCTTTGTGCTGGTTGAACAAAGTGCTGCTAGGCATAAGATCTTTCTCTTACTTCTGAGCTTGCCCAAGTGCAATTGAGTGAAGATGCTTCCAATTCTTCTGTTTGTAACTTCTAGTCTGTGTCAGATATGCTCCTGGCAGACACATGTTAGTGAGCACCAAGCTGCTGGGCTTCTGGCCTGTGTTGTACAGGCCAGGCTAGAGAATCTGATGGTCTACTTTGGCCTTAAAAGTCTGTGTACAAAGGCGCAACTCAAGCAGTGATACCAGATGCTTCCCTTGCACTAAGCCTGCCAAGCACTCAATCCACATAGGAAATTAAAATTCATTCAAGACCAAACTTGGTATCAAAAAATGCCTTCTCTGTTGCTGCTTTGTTTCAGCTACTTCCTTTGCATCTGTTTGTGTTTGTTCTAATGGTTTTGGCTCGAGATGAACCTGAACTGCAAGATTTGGATCCAGATCTGAACTCTCCCAAAAGTTTGGGGGTGTTTGGTTCCGGGTCTTTGGCATAGCCCCGTTATAAAGGGGAGCAGCTGCATAGCTTGGATGTGGTACAGGTCCTCCTCGGACTCCTACAAACAGCATCTGAAAAGATGAGAGGTTTGAGTGCCCAAATCACTGTTATATTAGGCAGGGCTTGAAGGTTCTGTAGTTTGTTTTAATTTCATGTTTGTTTGGTTTTATGCTGGAAACCTCCTTGGTCTTGGGCTCTTTTTAACTTTTGCTTGTAATCTGTTTCCCTGCACTTGTATGATATAATGCCCTGTGCTTCCTTTGGTTGTTTCATAACAGTGTACTGGAGCTAATTAAGCTGTTCACCATCTCAGGGAATGCCTACACACACAAACTGGCCACTCTTCCACCAGTTTGGAGCTAGAAGCTGTATAGAACGCTTAGCAATGGCTCAAAGCCCAAGCTAATAAGCTCTCCTGAGAGAAGGAGTATATATTAGCTTGGGCTCAGTGCTTGATCGACTGTAGCTGTGTGGTTTTGGGTCAGGCTTGGCAAATATCCAGCTGGCTCTTCAAAGCGGGCAGGATGACCTTGCCTTTGCTTTCAGAATACCATATAGAAATATCCATGGTGGAATAAAGGGTGTAAGGGCCTGCCCCATCCACCACTAAAACATTGCCTCTTCAGAGTAGGATTGGCAGAAATGGTCTGTTAATGTAAGCCAAACTGTATTTCAATTTTCCATGTAGATTTCTATTTCTAGATTTCTACTTACATAAAGCCTTCAGTGCAGTCCTTAAAACTGAATATTGCAGGAATAACATTGTGCTTGGGGATTTTGTTACTCATTTGTCTTGAATTTCTGTTAAGGTTCACAGATGTAAAAGATGAAGATGGCATAAGTGTTCATTGGTTAAAAACAAATAACTTTATTGATCTAGAAATTGCATGGGCAACGTTTTCACTGTCCTGGAAGAATCTGACAAATAATTGGACAGGTAGAGGGAAGAAATGCATGCATTACACCTTGTACAGAATCCTGTTCTCCTTTCCCTGAGGTAGAAATCTTTAGCATCCAGGCTTCCCATGCATTTCACCAGGGGAATTTAGCTGGAAGCATTCATTTAGCCCTTATCTTTTTCAGGACTTTTAGTTCATGGGTAGCATACTGACCACAACAAGCAATATGATTTCTGTTACTGTTGATCAACACTAAGTATTTCTCTTCAAACATGACAAGAGCACAGGGAATTATTGAGAAATCTGATGTTTGATGAAAACAGGGCACTTTTTCCCCCTTTCTCTTTTCCCAAAAGAATTTGTAGTTTTTCGTCCTTAACTGTAGCATCTCAGATGTGCAGTGCTTTATAGTGAAGCCTGTGATGAACCTGCCACCTAATTATAAAGACAAACCTGTTCCCGAGCAGATCTTAAAGTAATTTCTTTTCCTTTTCTCTCAGCATGTCCTCTGTGTTTTACTCAGTGTAGTCACAAGATGGAGTGTCTTTTTGTCTCCTGTTCCAGTTTAAACTTAATTATTTTGGGGGGGGCAATAGAAGAATAGTGATGTAAAAAAGATGGGTGGTGAGAAAACTCACTATTGTCTCTGCTTCTTTGTAGCTACTACAGAGCAAACGAGGTGCAGCAGTTCACACACTCACGACCATTCAGAAAAGGAGAAAAGGACCCAGAGAACGAATTTGCTGTGAGTCCTTCAGTTTTAGTGCCAGCTGCCTCAGTTGTCTGTGCTGTATGCAAACTGCCTTGTGCATTTGCTTATTCTGCCCATGGCATTTTGAACAGCATTCTAACCATTTTTCTTTCACTTGTGGCAGTAGAGTTTGGCTGTTAAGATGTTGGAGCAGCAAAGGGTTACAGTTCATGTTGATTGCAATCTTTATGCAAAAATAATGTAATATACTGAGATATTCTGTACCTGTGCTCAAATCCTTGATGTAGGATCCACAAATACTGTGGTTTTTTTAACCATGACATTCTACAGAGTGTGGTCTGGTGTCTGCTGGTGCCTGCAATTGCCTGTGGGTGATGTAGCTGTCCTTAAGGAGGCCAACATTTGACTATCAACTTCAGGCCAACTTTTAATATGTGCAGTGGAGAGTGAGCTTTGGGTGTAGGTTAATAGCATATTTCCAGTGCTGCTGTGAGGCATTCTCTGGCTCACATGCAGTGGTTGGGCATATTGCATGCAACTCTGGCTAAATGTACCATAATTGTGCCTCTAGTAATGGTTTATGTGGAAGACGACTGCCTTCTGCTGCCTATGTTGATACCATTTGTTGCCAAAACCCAGTCAGTGGAAACAAATGTCATTGTGTGAATCTTGCCAGCTTAGTGCTGGAAGCCCACGTTCCATGCTGTAGTGCAGAAGAGGATTGAATTGCAAGACCAATGTTTTCTTTACTTCTTGTAATTTTTTCCTTCTAGACTATGTGGATAGAAAGGACAACCTACACGACAGCATATTCGTTTCCAGGCATCCTCAAATGGTTTGAAGTCAGACAGATTTCAACGGTGAGTTCTGCACGTAGGTTGTTTTTCACCCTCTGTGATGAAGTCTTGCAACACGATTAGCTGTTCCACCAATGGTAGGGCACCCCAAAAAGTTGTCTTCTCCTGCTTTCTCCCAGGAAGAGATCAGCCCATTGGAGAATGCCATAGAAATGATGGAGCTCACCAATGAGAAAATCAGCAATATTGTCCAGCAGCATGTCTGGGACCGGAGCCTTCCTGTGCATCCTCTCTCCATGCTCCTCAATGGGATTGTGGACCCGGCGGTCATGGGGGGATACACCAACTATGAAAAGGTCTTTTTCATGTTTATTGGTAGCTCAGTTTGACTTCCTCAGTGTTTGGGGTCTGGATTGAAGCATGGGACATCAAAGTTGAGTTTTCAGCAGTTAGTCAGATGTAGTGTTGAGTTTTAGTGGTGTGCACTGCCACGGAGTTAAGGAGTGGTCCTCCTCTTTGGGGCCATATTTACATTGGTGGTAATAATGTGGCCCTCCCTTGTGGGAGTGTGGTGAGGTGCTTAGCCCAATGAACAGTGCAAGAAACAGAAGCCAAATAGCTGACATTTCTCCATTAATACAGAATGGAAAGGTAAGTGAAGATTTTCTGTCCAGCAAATCATCTCTCACTACAGTGTTGCAGAAAAGAGCATGTATTTCAGGAGGGGAAAAGAAAAAAAAGAAGGGGAATGTTTCTCATCCATGTTTATTCAGTTATTCAGTTGACATGGTGTGTGTTCCTTCCTTCTGTGATGTTAACTTAAGCTGTTTATTCCCAATATTAAGCTGTGATCTCCCAAGCAAGAAATGCATTGCTTATTTCACTGAACTGAATGGACGGTGTTAAAAGGTGTTTAATTCTTCTCAAACGTGTTGCAGTCACACAAAATGAAGTGAAAAAGTTAAATAGGAGAGGGTCTGGAATATCTGGGGTATAACTAGAGCTGCATGCTTCAGCAGTGGTGAATTTGGCCCTGAATCCTCCCATTTCATGAATTAAGGTTGACATAAAGTTTAAAATTACGAAAGTGGGAAAGCAGTTAAAACTAGGAAACACAAAGTATCTGTAACCACATCTGGAAATACTCATTTCTGGTTCACATTTTCCTATTTCAACTGGAGATCACTGCAGAACATTCAGCTTTTGTGGGCGGTTAAAAACTTAAGTTTTAATTGTTTCACTGTAGCCAAAAGCCAAAGTCTGCATTTTTAACATGTGCCTTCTTGCAATAATTAAACACTTTCAAGAAAAATCCATTGGGACTTACCCAGCCATCCTTCATGGCTCACCTCCTCTTGACATCAGCCCTTTGCTGAATCCTACCCCTAGGCCTGCAAACACTTGTGCATGCAGTCCAGTTAATGGAGTGCAGAACTTAGAAACACATGCAAAGGCTGAGATAGATCAGAGGGCGTGTTTTGGAACCAAGTGAAAAATTATGAGAGATTTTATGTAGGTAAAGAAAAATGAAATTCTTCTGACTGGGAACTGTGATACGTTTCAGTGCGATGCTCTGTAGCACGTAGTGTGAGTTGGCACAATTTTAGGATTTCAGTCGAGGGAAGTCTGTATGTGTTTGTTCAGCTTTTACACCATTGCCAAATTCTGCTCTGAAGGTACATACATGGGAAGTGTAGATGAAGGGTCCTAAACTACGAGTCAGAATCTCAGCAGTCTTATTTCTACTGACTCTTCGTAGCAAATCCCATGTGAAAGTGTTGTACATCAGGACTTAAATCTCAAGGAATCCATAGGGAACACACGTTCTGCTCACCTTTCTGAGACTCCAGTTATTTGCATATCTTTGTGTACTGTAGGTCACTGAGTGCTAAAACAAAGTGAGAATACGCTGAGACTGATTCTGCTGCTCGTGTTTGGGTGACAAGTAACATAGCTTTGATTATTCAAGCCAATACCAGCAGAGGGGAGTTTTGTAACTTACAATTTTCACTGACAATATAATGAAATCTGCATTGATGAGCTGGCTCTGCAAACAGCATCATGTCTGAATCATATTTTCCCTTTGTTTCAGGCCTTTTTCACAGAGAAATATCTTCAAGAACATCCTGAAGATCAAGATAAAATTGAACTCCTTAAGCAATTGATTGCCCTACAGGTATCATATTGGCAAAGATAGAGATGCACTATGTATGAGTGCAGGTGTTTTTCCAGCGTTGTTTTTGGAGAGAGAAAATGCAACTAGATACTCTGAGAGCAATCTCTATATGTGTAGAATTGATTTTTATTTTAAGAGCAGCTATACTCTAAAATTGTGGCCTAGAATGTTCCATGTGCACTTACAAAACATTTTTTTTAACTTTTCCTGAAGTCATTGAGCGTAATGTTTTCTCATTCTGACCATTGAAAGTTGTCTGTTTTCATCTGCATAGCAATGAAAAATTGCTCTGAATTTGCAGATCTGTAAATGGCCCCACAGACCAATTTGTGTATACCTCTGTTCCAGCAGAGTGCAGTTAAGGCTGCTTCACAGTCACACAGCTCTGGAAGCTGAGTTGTGATGCCTGAATATTTAACGTGCCATGTTTCCCTGAGTGTGGAAGGGGGAACCATTGGTGTAGATGGGGTTCATATTTCTTGGTAATACACACACACAACTGAAACAGACTGTCAGGTTATTGTAGTATCACAAGTTATGAATCAGTAACTGAATACCTTGATTGCTTTTTACTCCTCTGCAAACTTAAAACATACTGAATCAAGTCCTTTGCTTGTATCTGAGATGTATGACATGCATAGAAGATTCCTTGCTGGAGCAGGAGATCAGATTTGCCCTTTCATATCTTTATGTTGCTCCTGCTCTCAGATGCCATTGTTAGCAGAGGGAATAAGAATCCATGGCGAGAAACTGACAGAGCAGCTGAAGCCTCTGCATGACAGACTGACAGCCTGCTTCAAAGAGCTGAAGAAGAAGGTGGAGAAGCAGTACGGCGTAATAACTTTGGTAAGCATAGTCTGATGTTTTGCCTCGAAGAAACACAGCTCTGCCGTGCAGCTTCTGAATTCACATTGTGTGATTTGTCATGGATGTGTTTCTCTGCAGCCTCCCTCCTTGACTGAAAGGAAACCAAGCAGGTCAGGCTCTGTCGTGTTGCCCTACATCATGTCTTCCACGCTGAGACGGCTCTCTGTCACATCTGTGGCCTCTTCTGTGGTCTCTACGTCTTCCACGTCGTCTGATAGCACTTCCTCCAGGCCAGGTTCAGACGGGTGAGTAGTCAGCCTTTGAGTAAGAATATGCCTTTGCTGTAGAATGGTTTGTTTCTTTCAAAAGATGAGATTTTTCTAATGTAATTAGAAAAACCTGGTCAAGTAGCAGATGTAGAGGTTGGTGGCCCTGCCTGTGGTTGGGGGGTTGGAACTTGGTGATCGTTGGGGTTCCTTCCAACCCAGGCCATTCTGTCGTTCTATGAATTGGTTACTCTTAAAATGAATGACAGGTTTAATCATAAAATGCCTGTCTGGCTCCCTCTGCCAGTGGATCGCACTCTGTCTTAATAAAAAAAAGAATAATACTCAAAATTGCTTAAGCAATTTAGAAGCACAAATCTCGCTGAAAATTCCATGGTCCTAGTTCAGTTTTTTATGGTAACCTGTTCTGCAAAATATGAGATAATGGCTTTTTGATAGTGCATGGAATGTCTGATGATGGAGTACTATTTTGTGTTTTTTCACTCCTTTGGGGTGGGCTGAAGATCTATTCTGGAGCCTCTCTTGGAGAGAAGAATATCAACAGCTTCCAGAGCTGAAGAGCTGCCCATGAAAGAAGATGGTGATAACAGGATTTGCAAACTGAAGCGAAAGGAGTGGAGTATCAGCAAGTCTCAAGTTATTGTAGAGAAGGAGCCAGAAATGGAACTGACTTCCAAAATGGTAACGCAACAACAAGAGAAGAATAGCAGTAATAAAATCCCAGCAGGAGATTTGTGTTTCCATTCCTTTCAGCCATGTTTGTCATTGGGAACTTCATTAAATAATGGGAGGGGTTCAAATACCAAAAGCTTGGTCATCTGAGTAATTCCTGCTTTTTTATTTGGAATATTTGTGTCACAGACCAAACTGCAGCTTGACTTAAAGTACAAAAACTGGAAGCATGAGGCAATGATGTTTCATCTCAGTTCTCTCATTTCTTCTAGGAGATGGAGGACTCCAGTACACTCAGAGCTGTGTAGAACTGTTCTGTTTGTATTGGAGCAAGCAGATATTGCTAGCCCACACAAAAATGCAGCTGGCAAGCCAGATGTTCAGCTGCTGTCAGTCAGCATCACTGCGCAAATCAAATGTACTGCATCAGTTTGGTACTTTGGGGAGATGAAAAAAGATGGTGTGCTAGTTAGGTCATTAGCTTGGCACTTTGAAAAACAGGTTTTCCAAGTCAGCATTGTGCTCCAGACCTCCTGCATGAGAGCAGGAGTGTTTATTCCATGAGAGAGGTTTTTGCAAAGGAGGAATAAAAGAGAATTATACCCCTACAGCTAAGACTGTGTTGCACTGTCAGAAAGTATGCAATAATGAGGCTTGTTAGTATTTAAGCTGGTGGCTCAGTGATAGTGATTTGACACAACACAAGTTGTATAAATAATAAAAACCCATCAGCTCTTCTGATTTCCCTTTCCTTGACCAGATCTCAGATGGATCTGGCAGGAATGGGTTATGTTGCTATAGACTGAGGAGTTCTCATCAAATCTGAGCGATGCTGCCAGGACATTTCTGAAGAAGGGGAAGTGTGGTTCTAGAATCT
This sequence comes from Phasianus colchicus, assembly GCF_987193195.1. Taxonomy (NCBI): domain Eukaryota; kingdom Metazoa; phylum Chordata; class Aves; order Galliformes; family Phasianidae; genus Phasianus; species Phasianus colchicus. The sequence continues at coordinate 4,808,372 of NC_143462.1, forward strand.
TGCCATTTGGTGTTGATATGAAAATCCGGGATTGTAAATATTAATGATTCAGGAGGCCTGGCCCTCTGCCTTTGGAAATGGTGCTGTTGAATTAAATGGGTTTAACCCACAAATCGTGATGTCAGTTGCTGTCTGCTTCATTAAGTAAAGCTAGATGGAAAGTTTCTGGCAGAAAGCCTGTTTTATTGACCGGTTCCCTGGGACAGTAAGGCATGTGTGTGCAAGACTTTGCTTTGCAGAGAGCTGAGAGATGCAAACCAGAACACCCACCCAGCCTTCTCAGCATCTCTCTGAGGGCATGTTGCATGTGTGATAAGCTTACTGAAGTATATGAGCAGTTAAGGGATAAACTCATGCTGAAGAATGTTGCAAAGCATACAGAAAGCTTTTTTTAATAGCTGGTTTGTTCCATGTCTGCATAGTACAGCACAGGAATCAGGCAGAGTGATTTTATGCAGCTCTTGAATAAGAGCTGTGTGGGAGCCAGAAAGCCAGAGGGAACCAAAGGCTTACTGTATGTCCAGCAGCTTTGGGCTCTGTTCATTTTATATTCACTGCACACCAATGTGCACTCCTTAATGTGCAGTGAGAATTACTCAGTGAGAATTGATCTCCAGGAGTTCAGTGAGTTTAATTACATATGTAAGCATGACAGCCTTCTCTGTAAAGCAATAAATAATATTTAAAGAGACTTGGATGTGTTCAGGACTCTCCAGTCCATGTTCAGAAAGAATAAATTTCACCTTTGTCTACTTGGCTGGAATGTCCTTTTGAGTGCCTCTGTGTTCAGGCATGCAGTGCTGTTAGGAAACCTGGGCCCTGGGATTGAGGTGGAATTCAGATGGCCGAATGAAGCTTTTGATGTCTCTTGTCTTACTGACACATTTAATTAATGTGAGGAGGCAGGTTTGCTAATTGGAGGCACTCTGAGTCAAGCTGGCCAAAGCACCACCTATCACTGCAGTTACCACCAAGCTGAGTGTGGTGGTTGGTTGTCCACCTAAGGACCCCTGCACAGCTGTAGCACTTGTGACAATTGGAGTGGCTCAGTTTACCCCTTGGCATCAGTATGTAGATGTCATTACAGCCATTTAACAGTCAGCTGGTCGGGGCTTTGGGAAGAGGTCCTCAAAGATGCTGGGTGCCAGCTCCTCTTTAAAATGGCTGTAGGTTTCCTTCCCTGCATCTTCCTTTTTTACTGTATATATTGATGTCATTAAAAACAGTTTAGTATTGCTACCCGTTTCCTGAAGTCCCAGAGAATTCTGAATGTGTCACAGGAGCACAGTGGATGCCTTTTGACATCTGGCTTAGCCAGAGCTGTGGTTTCACCTGAATGCACCTTTCTCTCTTACACAGAGCTCTCCTGGAGCATCTTGGTGCCTCTGTGACAGGTCTGATGATCTGATACGTGTGCAGCAACTTTGCTGACTTCTGAAGGCTTTGTTTACTCTTTGTTTTAAGCAGAGCACGTCAGGAAAAGCTCAAAGGCCAAAGAGTCTTCAGTTAGGAGACAGCAGGCTGACTTTGCTTCAGAGTTCTTCTCTCCAGCAGTCAACGCCTCTCAGCCCACCACCCATCACTCCCAAAACCCCAAGAACCCACAGTAAGTTCTGTAATACAGCAATTGAGCAGTATGGGTTAATGTAACTTTGCTGAGGTCACCTCAGTGGGGAGGGAAGGAGGGAAGTAAATCAAGTGGGATGATAACAACAGTACTGTTGGAACACCTGTAGTGAATCCACTAAAAGGAACTGCATCGATGCTGCGTGGTCGCTTTGTTTGGGTTCTGAGCAGGTCTCTGGCTGAATAGCACAACCCTGCAGGCTTTGTTAAACATTTTAAAGGAGATAATGCTCTGCAGCTTGGGCACTCGCCTAGGTAATGTTACACTTGAAGGAAGAGTTTATCTTGAAGAATTAACAAACTGAGTAATTAGCAATCACCTCTGCTAGGCTGTGTTGTTAATTCTGAAGCAACATATGAATAAATGACCAAGGTAAAAATGCAGCTGTGTTCTCACCACTGCCGGCTTCCTTGCTGTTCTTGGTGTGAAGTTTCTCACTCTACTACTGCTCTGTTTCTTAAATGGATAGAAAATCATATGTAGGATCATCTTCTTACGTGGATATAAATTCAGAATCCAGTGTTTCTGAATAATGAAGTGAAGAGCATAAAACCTGTATGGGAGGTTTAAGACAAAAACTACTTAATTGGGGTAAGGGAGTAGGGAGGAGAGAACCAGGAATACAAACAAATGTAGAAATAATACGTAAAGAGAGCTGTGAAAGGAATACAAAACCTCACAGCAGGCCGTTTTAATTGCCATTAGTAGCAGGACAGCTTCCCAAGAATTTTTCTGAAGTTTCAGCACTTATCTACCCCATCAACTGGAGTTAAAATCAAAGTGAATTCTCAGGTTGAGGCCCTGGCTGAAAGGAAACCCCAGTGAACATTGCAGATGTGATAATGGATTCAATTTTCTGTTCTCTCAGGCATGCAATTTTCACATAAGCTTAGATTCATTTGATGGAGACGGAATTCTTTGGGGCATTTTGAACTTAAGGGAGATAAAACTTTGATTCTACTTTGACATCTCTTTTCAGATTTGGCTACTAGAACAAATACATGGTCAATTCATTTTCCCATTCCTTTTCCTCCTACTTTAATGTCTTGTCTTACTCTTCTTCTAGGTTTTCCCTCACTGCAGTCGGATGGATTGCCAGCTGCTAGCCTGCAGAGCACCCCACCCCCACCTCCTCCCAAGAGCAAACCCTATGAGAACAGCAACCCGAGGAACTCTGTGGAGGTAAGGAAATGAGAGCTGACATTTCTCTGGAAGGCAGCATTTGAGAAAGACACCAGTGGAATTTTCCAAGCTGCTTCTCAGATGGTGCTGCTTGGAACTTGTCTAGTTGTTTTACTGGTTCACCCCCTGAAACCACAGAAGAATAAGAAATTTTGAGAGAGAGCTGTCAAATGCAGCCCTATTTTCAAGTGGTGACTCTGCTGTCCTTGATTAGGCAAACTTTGTGGGGTGGGGCAGGGAAGAGTTTCCAAAACATGATCAACGTGTAAAATAGTACAGTAATCTGGTCCAGAAAAAGAAGAGTTTACATACTGCCAGAGGTGGATTTGTGGAAATATTCAACTCGTGCCCTGCACAGAATAAGTCAAGCATCCCAAATCTTTAAACTGGCTTCTGTTTGAAGTCAAAATGTTTTCACTATATGCCTTCCTAATGCATAACTCACACCTATTAAATATTCAAAGGATTATGTAAGAACAAGATTACATAGCATAGTTGAGTATTCTGCTGTTGTGTGGGGGTCTTCTGTGGCCATTTGGGGAGGTATCCCACTCCTTGCTTCATCCATAATTGGTACAAGGACATTTAATCTCTTCCGATTGGTTCCTGTTCTGGATTTGTGCCTCATCTCAGGGATGTCTGTCCTTTTAGTTTCTTATTTATGGCATTCTTGGGTCTTCGAAGAGAAACGTTCCATCTTGGGAAGGTTGTTTATAGAAAACAAAGTAGAAAAGCAACATATCTGGAACTCAAAGCAGAGCTTCAACCTCGCGTAAAATGCCTCAGCCAGGCAGAAATGTCAGATAATCAGCATTGGGGACATCAGTTGTGTCAAAATCATTTCACCAGCTCCTGAAATGTTGCTGCTTCTGATATGAATGTAGTTGCTTACCACTGTGCAGCACAGTTCCTTTTGGAGCCGTGACAGCAATGCCTTTCCCAGTGCTGCTTACAATTGTGGAATACCTGAGTAACAAGAACAGATCTTCACCAAAAACAGTGAATTTGAAGAGTGATGACACTTCCCAAATGCGTTACTTCCACATCACAGAAAGACAGTGCAGCAGTTGATCATTTATTTCTCAGTGACAATGGCATAAAGTCTTGAAACGTGGGATAAGTGGGATGTTTTCTGCTCAGAGCTTCATTTGCAAATAGACCCTTCTTCTCAGAAGGGGCATTGTGACTGATGTAGGTGGTGTGGATGGCGGAAATGTGCCAGCCCTGGGGATGCTGTGGGAGTTACTGGTTCAAGAGGATTAATGAAAGAGCCCCTTTCCCTTGAGTCTTGTAAGAAAACTAATTACTAACATGCTCTGGCTCACAACGTTGACCATGGCTTATAGCCAAATAGGATGAATTTGAAGGGCTGTAAAGAGAAATTGTAGGAGTGTTTTCTGAGGCGTTTTGCTCCTTTTGCTGTTGATGTAATGTTGTGTGTGTCCTCATTTGGTTAAAATAATCATGAAATCTTGGTGGTTTCAGCTAAGCAAGGTGTGAACAACGTGAGTTGCTTCTTCATTTGGCCTTCACTTTTCATGTGTTTCCAGGATGTGCCTTGAAACAAAGGGCCAACTTGAAAGGACCCATTTAGTGTGGTTTTGTGCAAGAACAACAAGAATTCCACAACCCCATGTGTTGGGCAGGAACTCTGTGGCTTGTTGCAGCAGAACTTTGTTTGCTGCCGTTTTATGGAGTTAGTTGCACCATTCTGATTTGGAAGCATTTTACATCCCTTTGGTGTGCAGTGCAATTCACCAGGAGGTCAAGCCAGCAAGAGAAAAATGGTTGAATCCCAAAACGCTGAGAAATGGGTTTATTTCCATTTTACTGATAAAACTTGGGACACTGGGCAAATAACTGACTCAGTCAGGCTGTGGGTCGGAAGCAAGCAAAGCATATTTACAACTAAAGACTTCTCTAACAACTATAACATGTCTGTTTTATTACCTCCGGGGGATGTGTCCTCCTTTGCCCCTCTCATTGATTGCATGAAGAACTGAAAGGATGAATTCAGAGATATGATCCTGAAAGAACAATCAAGAAGCACAGGAGTTTTTGCTTTGCTTCTGTTTGGTCAAGCAAAATGTCTTTACTTGCCTGGTAATGGTTTGTTTTTCCTGTGTGTCTTCATTTTATCTTCTCAGGTTGCTCCACCACTGCCGAGCAGACGTGAATCCAAACCTCCCCCTCCACCCCCAAAAACCAGAAAATCCAGTGTCCTCTCGTCAGAGCAAGGACTGCAGTGAGGATTATTACTTGCTTATCTAACAGCAAGTACCTAGAGAGAGATGGCTGCTTTCTCTTCACTGACATGCTGGGGTTTTCTCCCCTAAAGACTAGTGATCTCAGTTGCCATTCCATTCACTTCCATTGAAGTTGTCCCTGGGAAATAGCAAAAGGAACTCTTAGTCTAACTATATTCCCAACCTCTGTTTTATCTTTCCAATAATGAGACACTAATCACAGAAGGGAAGAAGTCAGCCTACTGGGATTCTATATTAGCCTTGTCTATCCTGAATTTTTTCACTGATGCAATTTCAGCAGCTCGTTCCTAATGTAAAACTATCACAGTAGTGATTTGAAACCAGTGCTTAACCGAGGTAAGCCACACCAGTATGAGATGTCTTCTGCAGTATTTTCACATGGGTTCATCACAGCTTTATGCTAAAGCACAAATTCCTCCTCCTGTCGCTGTAATCAAGCACTGATTTGCATGAAGTGAGACGGATCGCAGCCATGCAGTGTCAGGTGTTGCTGTGTGATGTGTGGTCTCCTAAGATTCGTGATTGCAGGCAGAGACCTGAGCATTGTTAGCAGGATAAGAAGCCTCTTTTCTGCTACTCATCATATGTATTGAAGATGAAGTGCAGACGTTCTGCCTTACACGTCTCTGCTCAAGTAGTGGCAGTTGCTCACTCCCAATGGGGAGTTTAGGTTTGCCAGTACTTAATCATAGTTTCACTGTTGGTTCTGGTTTTAACACTACAGAGCAACTGATATCCCTTCCTTTGTTGTATTGCTACTTTATTTTGCACCTGGGACAAAGACTTCATCTTCTTGCTTTTTGAATAGGGTGTAGAAAGTGACTTTTCTCCTGTGAATGTCTCAAAATGGACAGAGGTTGTGTTGATACCAGCACTGTATTGATACCAGCAACCTGGGGAGGATGGAGTGTGTACTGTAACACTTACTTTGGCTGGCCAGATCCTCACAAATAGAAATAAACATCATGCTCCTTCCCCCCCCTCCCCATTTAGGGCAGTACTTGCACTTTGTTTTGTAGCCTCCCTTGGTCTGAGTTGTTCACAGCCACTAGACTTTAAGGAACCACTTGGATCTGGGATTTGTGGAAGACTTGACAATCAACCACCATGCTTCCTGTGCTTGGATTATTCCAGCTCTGCAGCTTTTTTTTCCTTGGAGAACAAGATAATTATGTTATTTATAAGTATGTTATTAATCTGCTTAATTATTCTCTTTTAGTTATTTATTTCCTGCTCTCTCAGGATATCAACAACAGTCTTCATTTTATTTATTCTGAAGAAGAAAAATGCCCTGATCTTGGGTTTTAATTTTTAACCTTTTAAAATTCCTGCCTTTCCTCAGCTCTATAGCAACCAAAGATAGAGCACCAATCTTTACTTCATATGGACCACATGGGCTTTGTGCAGTACTTGGGCTGGAAGGAAGTTCAACTGAAAGTTGTCTTGCAGCGTGCATTTCAGCACTGTTCTACCACAGAATTGTCTAGATCATCCCAGCAAGAGCTTCAGCAGCCCTTTCTTACCTTGTGGAGCAGGACCTTCCTAAACTCCCCATTTCAGAACTTGTGAGGAACATCACTGTTATCTTTTCAAGCAGCATAATTGTAACTTTCTTATACATCCCCCCAGAGTTGTCACTGCCACGTGGTGCCACATTTATTTCATGCAGCAAACAATATTGCTTCTTACCTGTCACTGTCATTAAACTCCTGATTATTGGGTATAATTTATGGAGGTGCATTTAAATCCCTGCTGGGGATGTTGCTCACAAGATACCATTTTTTTGCTGTGGCTCGTTTCTTTTACAGACCACTGCACCAATCTTCTGCTTACGTGACTTAAGTGAGTTTTATTGCCTTACTGAAAAATTCGAGTTGTTTAAGATAGGCTTTAATTAGGTTTAAACTCTTTTTCAGATTAAAAAGGAAAGAAACCCTATTCTGGCCGTGAGGACCAAAGTTGCCCTTTCACTTGTTCTTATGTGTTCCTTTGCCTTCTGTGTGACTCCAGTTAACCTGCAGGAGCTGCATTTATTTTGCTGTGTGTATGGCTCTGCAAACAGATTGCACTCATTAAGGGGTCAGATCAGATTCCCATCACAGAGCAGGATGGAGTTGCACTGCAGTCACAGTTGTGCTCACCACAGCTCACATGCAATTGTCTTCTGGGCTGTTGCCTTCTCAGGGGAAATCTTTGAAACCTTTCCGGACAACCTGAGCATGTTTCAGTGCCTCTGCTGTGTGTTGTAGGATTTGTCAGCTCTGCATTACATTCCTGACCACAGATGCTGCCTGACTGGAACACCACAGGGTTTTCTCATCTTTCATTTTTCTCCACTTCTCCCTCTTCTTGTAAGCACTATCTCCCTTCTGCTGCTGTTGCACAACCTGAAGGATCCTCTGAAGCTCTTCCCTTGAACAAGAACTTTTGTCTTCACATAGGGTGAGGTGTGAGCAATAGAAACCTACACCTTAACACCACCTATTGTAATTCAGTGCCTTGCCTTGTTCCCTCATTCTGAGGTGCTTTTCCTTTCCAGAGCAGGTTTGCTTTTAACTCCTTTGGTAAGGCAGCAGGAAGCTCGGCTGTCATGGGCTGACAGCACAGTGATCTGGTTTGGTTGTTTCAATTCTAAGTGGCATTTGAGTCATAATTCCCTGCTTTTCTGATCTGTTTTATTAACTTCAATTTGTACCTTGTGCAGCCAGTGGGTATTTTTCCTGTAGCAGGAGGCTAGTCCATGCAGAAAGGCCTCAGTGGGGGAAGCCTGACCTTGGGAATAGTTCTTCAGTGTCCCTTTATGCAATGCTTTTGAACTTGAGGATGTTTGGTTCTGCCTGCTAGTCAGTATTTCTGACTGTGAAGAGTTCTGTTCTTAGCTGATACAAGTCAGCAGAGCCTCCATGGAGCCACACGATGGGATTTCTGTGCTGTGCCCGAGTGATGTGGGCCTTCATTTGGGCCAGTTTTGGAAAACAGCATTGTCCTCAGCATTGGGTTTTTAAAAGCAGTTGGGCATTTAAGTGTGTAAATACAGGGCCTGGCTGGTTTTAATTAAGGAGAATTTGGTGCAAAATTCTACCAGACCTCTGATTTAAAAACCCTTTTTTTTAATTAAAATATACTGCTCTTTGCTACAAGTTCTGATATTTAATCTTCAGAGACTGTTTAAGATCTCACTAATTCATTTTCAAGACGAAAATCAGTTTTTCACATCACTCAATGTCATTGAAAGCATAGGGCTGAAGATGGGAGTCCAGTGGTGATCCATAATGGAGATCTCCACGCAGCAGAACTGAAAGCAAACAGTGGCATTTGTACCGAGCTCCTGGCTTTGGGTAAGATCAGGTTCAGTATGCAGTCTGCAGAGGAGACGAGATCTGAATCCCATCTCAAATCCACGCTGTCCACAGCTAGCAGTGAATTCTAAGTCATAGAGGATTTTTTTTTCCTTTGGAGAAATATGCTCAACACTTGTTTTCTGGAGCTTTTAATTAAAACTCGTCACGCTGTGATAAATTCCTTTAAAAATGTTACAGGCTCTAATCCGCATCAGGGAAGAGAGAAACAGACAGCTTTCCATTTCAGTGGATTATTGGATTAGGAAAGGACACCGATTCCACTGAGAACAGCTCTGTGATCTGCAGCAGCAGAAATGCCATCGTGTGCCTGTAGCAGTTGTTGAGAACCTGTATCCAATCCCCACCACGCTGTGCAGCCCACGAGCAGCAGGTTGAACTCGTAGTGATAACGGCTCGGATTTCCTCTCCTTATTTATTTTTATAATTGTAAATGGAAATAAGTTTTGAAATGTCTGTAACTTAACCGTAGCCTTTTTCTCAAATGTAAAAACATTCCTGACTTCCACTGGCTACCATTTTTTTTGTTTCTTTTAATTAAAAACTTCTCTGTCTGATGTTTACCATTGCAGAGTACATTATCTAGTGAAATGGCGTGGGCTTTTTCATGGAATGAGTCAGGAGAAAAACAAACCACACAAAGATGTGATTTCATTTCTTGCACAGTAGGAGGTGGGCTGTTCAGAAGCACGTCAGGTTCACCCAATTCTGCTCCTGTTAATGTTCTCATTAATCTTCGCAGTGCGTTGCAGAGTGTATTTAACTGGTTTTGATGTGAGGATGGATATCCCAGTTGGAGCAGAATGAGGTTCCTGGCGTGGTGCAACCCCAGCATCCCTGGTGTCAGTGGATGTAGTCATTCCCTGTTGGAATTGTAAAGATTTTAATGACATGGGGAACCACAGGACGTGTTTGTCTTGAGTTCAGGAGAACATGGGTGTTGTGTGACATGTCCTTGTTAACATTTAGAGATGCTGTGTGTGATGGTTTCGTTAGGAAACAGCCACCTCTCCAGGCTGCAAATCCTTTTTTCCTCTTTTCATCCTCTGCAGTTGAAGCAGCAGAAAATACAGCTTTTAAACTGTCTCTGAAGGAAGGGTAGGAACTAAGCGTGGGGAAAGGAGGCTGCATCTCTCTGGGTAAATGCCATAGGATTATATGGCAGGGTGTATAATTTTTTTTTTTTTAATGTATTAACTATTGTAAAGTTTGTAAATAACTTTTTAATATAAATGTAGTTTTTATGTGTGAACCAGTAAAAAAATGAAGCATACGAAAGTCTTTCATGTGTGGTCTACTGATGTGTGAGCAGGATTCCATTCCAGCAGTAAAATTATTTGTAATTTGTAATGAAGTTGTATTACTGTTGTGATCAGACAGGGCCCAGGCATTGTGCATGGGTGTGAAACAAAACTTGTCACTGCCAAGTTTTCACTGTAGAATGCAAAGCCAACCCCATGGAGCGATTCCCCACCACTGGACTACAGCGTGTTTTCTTTTACCTACAAGCAAGTCATGTAGACAACAGTATCTTCAACTGTTCCCAACTGATTTCACAATATTTATTCACATATTGCAATCAAAGCAGAGACAGGAGGAACTCTTTTCAACGTTGCTTTGAAATTTTATTCTGGGTCTGTTGTTGACTTTGTGGATTTAAATCTTCTTTCTTCTGGCTTCTCCTTCGATCAGGCTTGCCTGTAAGCACACACCATATACTATTTTAAAAGAGAAGAAAGAACTTTGATGATGGAATTTTAAAGCCTGCTCAGATGCTACATATTGCTGTTGAGGTCTCCGTTGGAAGGAGGATTAAAATGACATAAATCTGACCTGACGTGATCTCTCTGCCACCTGCCCATGGATCTGATCGTGCAGTATAATGTAACTGACGCTTATAATGGCCCTTTTCATCCCAAAGTGCGTGACCAGCTTTACATCTGTTAAGGGGCCCAATGCCACAGCAGCTCTTAGAGGGCAGCCCAGCAGCTGCAGAACACTGTTTTGGCATGAGCTTACACAAAGCATCACTATGCAAAATGGCTCATCAATTTAAGCAGCTGGCCAAGATACCAAGGACAAGAAAGCTGTGCTTGCAGAAGTGCTACAGGGTGGAACAGTTGTCCTGTTCCCATCTCTGTATATATTAGTTCTTCTTGAATGGAAACAGAGTTCCTGCATCACATCCTGCTGGACCTGGTCTCCTATTTGTGCATCTATTTATGTTGTTCCCTCGGAACTGAAAGCCCCAAGGTGTTTTGAGTAGAGGTACTCAGTATGTTATTCTTTCCCTTTGGTATCTCAACTCATTGTATTTCTGTGCTCATTACTGGCAGCTCCAGGAAGTGATGAAGGCAACCTGAAAAGCTGTTTCCATGGGCTGCTTCTTTTCCTGACACCTCCCCTCTCATTGCATAATGCTCCTGTGTCAACTTCAGGAATGCGTTAACGTTGGAAAACCTACATCTGGAAAAGCTTTAATTTGTTGTCAGCATCATTAAGCAGCTAGAAGTAAGAAAGCCACACATTTCAAGCTATACCACAGGAACAAGGTATGCCAAGTGTGTGTTTGAGTGTGAGGTGAGAGTTACGCAATTTTTTTTGTTTGGGCTTCAAAAATTAATTGTAGATGGAGAGTTACAACTTTAGGACAACTCGGAGATATTTCCCAGAAAGCGAGGACCATCTGGGCAGGTCAAGGTGCTGCTATATTGTTTGAAGAGCACTCTTCTGCTTGAGAGTGTTGTTTCTGTGGCAGATCGTGTGTATGTGAAGTCTCTGCTGTCACTGCATTAGAGCATCTAATGGAAAATACATTTCCCAGTCCAGGGACCTTGGGAGCAGCACTTCCATATGGCTCAGTCCTTCAGCTGGCAAAGCGTGCCTTTGAAGTTAAGCATCTGCGAATGCTGCCTACATTTGTATGAAGGAAGTACTTGCTTTACTTTATTTTGGTTTTAATTCAGTCAGAAATGACATAGTTACAGCAGGAGCATCAAGATTAATGTGATCATATTCTAGCGCCATAACTTGGATGTACTGAGAGTGATGCAAAGCTGGGATTGCCACGTGTGAACTAAGCCTTCCTGCCTCTTCTCCCCCACCACTCACACCCCTCCACCCCGTGCTTTCCCAGCCTGGACTGGTCTGAGATTTTCCCACAGCAATAAGAGAAAAACCACGTTAATTACCAAGGTTTCCTTCAGATTGCTCAGCCTGGGATGCTGGTATGATCCAGAGCATTCAGCCTTCTGCACTTCCCCAAGATTTTCCATTTCGTTTGCAATCTGAATGGGGAATAAACACATCTTCCATGAAAACAGATTTTTGTCCTAAGGCAAATCTCCCCAGGTTAAAGGCAAAGTTTCCACTGCACAGTGGAAACTTCCCTACATGTTACACACATGCTGTAACAGCTGTAGAACATTGGAACTGTAGTTACAAGGGAGTACACGTGAAATATTAGAAAGCATAAGAAAAGCCATTGGTGGACACCCACCCATTGGTGGAAACCTTTCCCATCTGTTTTGTGGTTTGAGTCCTTCAGTGAAGCACTTGCCATCGAATCCCACACCAGCTGCCATTGCCACATTCTCATGGAGATGGATGGATGTTGTCACAAAGCAGCTGATCAGAAGGGCAGCTCAAACAAGGGACGGTGAAATCAGGTTTCACCTGGAATCAGGCTTCCATCCCTCCTTTAGAGCAAACTGACGAAGCTTTCTGTCTGTCACAGAAGCACTGCTGTGTGTGCAAGGCTCTCAGTTATCACCGAACCATCACAGCACGATCTGCTTTCCAGCTCCTACTTGACAGCAAGTCTACACGTGTATGTGTATAATACACACAAGTGTGTTGAGAGAGAGATAAAGTCTGTCACCTCTGATACTGCCATATGGCTTTTTGCTTGCATCTAGTACAGATAAGGGATTGTAGCAAGAACAAGAGCTGTTTTACAGCCCTGAACTTACCTCTTGAAACGATTCCATCAGATTGTCGGTGTCTCTTTTTCCTCCCGGTTGCAGGCCATAAGACCAGTGTTGAGCTGAGCAGATTGCCACAGACGTGGTAAACAGGAGGACACCAACCAAGATCTTCCTGGACTTCTCCATTCTGTGACGAGAGAACAAAGCGTGTTTCTGATCCTGTGTCATCACAGCTCAACTTTTATCTTACAGAATCATGGGAAAGTTTCTGGAGTGGATCTTCAGCTCCGAGCTTCTGCACCCCGGTGGCGCTGTGCCTATGCGTGGGTCACAGCTGGGTTCTGAGCCCCTCAGAGCGTGGGTTAGCTCATCACAAAGAGATCTGACATCCGAGACATTTGGATAGAGATCTAAATTAGGATTTTTGAGCGCCCTTTCAGAGCTTTAGGAACGCCTGGACCTCAAAGGTTCAGTGAAAATCCCTGTTGATATTTGACAGACGGGTTTGGTGTAGCCAGTTTCTGTTCTAAGAAGTGCTCTTTGCAGTGCCTTCTAAGGCAAGTTCCTTCCAGTGCAAGCATCTTAAGGACTGAAAAGGTGAAATGATACGGCGTGCTGTTCAAGTACATTACCTGCTCGCTGACAGAGGCTGCAGAATCGCTCCAACTCTTCCCCGCTGGAAAATGTGCTGTGAGTTGGCTTGTTGTCTTCCTTTATATCCAGCCACCCCGCCACCAAACCCTTCACAGCAGGTAACGCTGCCTCATTCTATCCTACGGACTGCAATTTTGTTCTTAAAGTCGCTGTCGTGGACTAAAGAAGTAAAGCACATAATTGGAGCAGCTGGGTGTAGCTGTTACCTACAGCTGTTTTCTCTTACAGCCATGAAAGTTACAGCTTTCCTTTTAAGAGGCCGTAAACCTGATTTCAAACCTAGCTGGCTGCTGTTGCCCCATGGAAAATAGACGGTCTTTCAATGGCTTCGGGTTTTTTAGCAATAAGCAAAAGCTCTTGTGTGGGTTTGAATTTCTGAAGAGTGCCTTTCAGGGGTTGAAATGGATGAGGAATTTGGTTTTCTCTCTGTATCAGAAGGAAACAGACCTTCAGAGCATAAACAAGAGGTTGCACAAGCATGTGGCACTTTGCACGCTCTTCTCTAAGTCCTTAATGCTTAAATAAAAATGCCTTCATGTTCTGTGCTCTATAAAATGCAAAGCAGTACTAAGTGGATCAAATAGACACGATGATGAGGTTGTGAACGTGCTGAGGAAGGGGATCTCTTGCTTGAATAGGACCCTCTGTATACATGTAATGGAGAATCCTGTTCATATGTATATATATACGTATATAGATACACACATATATATGGGTGTGTGAAGTTAGGCATCAAAACACTTTTGGAGCTTTTTTGTTCTTGAGACTTTGTGCACTGCAGCTTTTGAAGAGGTCATGGTAGCCATCTGCATTCAGAAGTCAAATTCAATAATTTTGATGGCAGAAACCTGATTTTTTTTATCCACCTGGCCACTGTTTTGATTTGCTCTGCACTGTTTTATGTGCAATTGGGTGTATCATGTTTAGTGGTCTTTAAACATCCTCTCTTCCTGCCCCCGTGACCTCTTTGAGATTAATGGATTAAATGTAATTTAATAAGTAAATAGTTGGAGGAGGATTTAGTGACTGTAGCAAAGAGTAATTCTTCGTGCTGTAATGCTCCTACTCACAGCAAGAGGAGCCAGCAGTAGTTCAGCTGATAAACTGATCAAGCTGTGAAAATAGTTGGTTTCAGTGGGAGAAAGGTTACCTTAGCGTAGGCAGATCACTTAAGAAGGGAGATTTTCTGTTTTATGACTACTTCCTTCCCTGCTCTTCCTAGCAGAAATTAACATTACAAAGGAAATGGAAGATTTTGCTCATCCTGAAAGATGGCATTTAAAGAAGGGAAGGGGCCTGCTTAGCCAGGTAATTGCACCTCTAATTAACCCACCATCTGAAGCCAAGTCTGCCAACCTGCCCTCGCTGGCTGCCAGCAGCTGTGCTTCTCAGTGGGTCTCCTTAGAGCCTCTCCTGAAGCACATCAGGAAGGAGCCACAGTGGTGAGCAAGCTGTTCCTGTCTCATGTTCAACTCTGGGCCGTGGTCCCAACTTACATAATGGAGGTGGGAGGTTGGGGAGAAGACGACGCTGGTTCTGTTTGCCTACAAATACTTCTACAGCTCAATGTAATGGAAACCAACAAAGGACTCTGATTTTGGCAGAGGTGGAGCCCACGTGGAAGGCTGACCCAAGGTCTGGGAGAGCTTCATTCAGAAGAAATCGAAGAGTAGAGCTGGGTTTTGCATGCAACCTCTCTTCCATTTCAGGCACTGGTAAATATGGTTGGCATAGACTCCTAGATGTTGACTTTCTTATGTCTTGTGTTTGCTTTTCTAACAGGTAAACTTTATTCTTGAGCATAAAAACTCTTCTGCTTTCTGCCATACAGCGCAAACTGCCTGCTCAAAACGAGAGATGTCTAAAATTCTTCTCATAAAGTGAGTAATTAAGTATATGCCAAGTAATCCTTTTGAGAGGGCACATAGAAATCCAGGCTAAGGGTCTCATGAAAGGCAAAAGTCAACTTTAGCTACAGTTTGTATACAAGCAGAGGTGAACTTTAAGATCCAGCATCTTTTCTAACTTCTTGTCCTTCTAAGTAAAATTCAAGTAAGACAAAGACACTTGTGTATTTCCCATTTTTATTAATGCAATTTGAATTAGGCTGGAACCTGCATGTTCTGAATATGCCACTTGAGGCTATTCGTACAGCTCTGTCATAGCAAAAGAGGTACCTTAAATTCATCTGCAAATGAATGATGCCACATGCAGTGATTATTTAAAACATAGTGCTTCAGTGAAAGTTCAAATATATTTTATACACAGTGATTATGAAAATATATTTTCCCATACAATATTTTACTTCTAGCTACAAAATATGATAAAGAAAAATAATTCATTTGTTTCTCCAGCCCTAGGAATCTTCTTCTTCTGCAACACATACATCACTCAGTGAAAGTGATGAGGTGGGAGACAGGACTCCAAAAATCGTGAAGTATTATTTCCCTATGGATGTTTTTGACCAAGGATAGGGTGTTATCCTAGAGCCAAATTAAAGAGGCCAGGGAATCCAGAAAAGAAATCCCAATTCTGAACCACAGGGCTGTAGGATTTTGAGTCCAGGAAGTTCACATGATATGCCTGAGTATCATCAAACCCAACTTGATAATAATCCCACGCTTCTCCCCCAAACACATCATAAACTGTTCCTATACTAATCTTTCTAGACTGATGGCAAAGCAGCATTTTCATAGCAACCACTGAGACGACAAATATGACTTCAGAGGGTGGGAAATCCTGCACTGCATGTAAGAGGCAACGCACCGAAGTAACTGGAACTCAAACCACTGCTAACAGATTGTGTTTGTAAGTGTTAGGATGCATCTGTTCTGGACTTCAGTAACAGTTCTATTTTCATAGATTCAATGTTAGTTTTAACTTTGGGGTATTTTAAAGAAGTGTCTGAGGTAAGAGCTCTTGATGCACCTTTTTTGGTATAGTTTCTTCATGTGCTTTTTGATTGTGTATAAAATAAACATTAGATGAGAACTCAGCTACAGTGGAAACGGCTATGAGAAGTGCACCACCACCTAAAGAAGTGCTGCGAGGCTTTCTGCACTGCAGAAGTCACATAATTCTGTATTTGCTCACATGTAAAGCAGCTGTGGAAAGGGCACTCCACCCCATCCAAAAAGGCTTTCACAGCCGTTTTTAAGCAAGCCCATGACATCTGGCTGGGGAAAGGATCATGCCCATGTGGTCAAGGATGCAGTGTACAACAGTATTTGCATAGTACATGGAAGGGAAACAAGTGCCACTTATTCATATACTGGAGGCATGGCAGGGGAGGAAGGAGTGGGTGCTGTGGCCGCAGTGCTCGTCTCTGCTGACAGTGGATTGGATTCTCCTATGTACATTTAATTCCCCACCAAGAACGAAGATAATGTACAGGTACTCCAGGTTGGGAATGGATAGGACATTTGAAAGCAAGAGAATGTTTCCTTAGCAGCTGTAATTGATAGTGCAATCGTCTACTAATTTGAAATAGATTATATATCCCAGTTTTTAAAACAAGGATGGTTTTGTTATAAGCAAATCTGCTGTGTATGCAGATCCCTTCAGTGGAAGTGGCTTCCACAGCACATTTTAGAAGATAATAAAGCTGTTCTCTACCTGAATCCTAACTACTACAAGGCAATATATTACCTATTATGACAGTTAACTACTGTTTTCAACCCAGAAGAGTACCTGAAAACATCCTGTGGACATTATCTAAACCACATTTCATTTAATGTACTGTGCATGAATGAAGAAACTAGTGTATTTACAGTTAGTCTAACTGTAAACCTGAACTTTGATGCTACTATACATGAAAAACATTTTCTATTCATATTGCAGCTACAGATTTAATAAATAGAATTGCATATATTGTGCTTTATAAATTAAAATGAATTCCAAAGTGAGGCAATGCTTGTCAACAAAAAGTCACACATACTGATCCTAGAACCAGTCCACTTCCTCACTCTGTTCAGAGGTAGAAACAGCATTTATCTATTTCTACCTTTTCAGTTAAAGCTCCCTCCCCAAAAAGCAATCAAAATAGTTTACTTAGGCACTACTGCAAATATAAATCGTCTAATAACCAACACTTCTAACTTAATAAGGGGAGGACATGAAGAAAGTCACCATGTTTTGATTCCTTCCTCTTTAGCATGTTCTCTTCCCTATCTGACGCTCTGAGACATGTGCAAAGGTGTCAGCATCTCTTCAAAAATAGCTCCTTTCACATTAGATCCCCTCAAATTAGCTTCTTGTAGATCACAACCTGAAAGATCACAGTTCTAAAGGGTAAAAGAGATCAAGTATTAGTTGAATGCACACAGAACTTGGGGTTCAAAAACTTTAAATGCCTTTATGCAGAAGCCACGTATGCTTCTATAACTTCAATCTCCTTACTCTGTCACAAGATACAAATAGAACTAAATTAAGACAGTGATTGCTTTTGGTTTTGCTGAATGACAGCGATCCCCAGAATTCTATCAGTTGACCATTTAGCATATAAAATGAATTGTAACTCACTTCCAAATCAGTTCCTGCTAAAGTTGCTCCTCTAAGATTACAGTTCTTTAGTTTTGCATTTTTCAGTGTTGCAACTCTGAGATTAATTCCTGTCATTTGACTGCCTTCCATGTCAACACCTTTCAGGTTAGCACCTAGAACACAAAAGTACTTTTACAAAGGAAGAACAGTTAGAAACACAGGATTCCAGAGAAATCCCTTTTCCGTGCCACATAAATTGGTATCTACGGGTAATGATTATACAGTTGCACTCAGTCTTATATATATATATGGCTCTTCTAATGTAAACATGAATTGCACAAACCGTGGCTCAATCTCATAATATATGGATCTTAAAACGCATGCAGTTCAGTTTCCATGAAGTACTTAACACACAAAAACCTCTTACCTTCCAAATTAGCTTTAATGCCTGATGGGTCTTCAAAATTGCACCCTTTTAGAGATGCTCCTTCTGCATTGGAACACAGCATCTTCACCCCTTGGAGGTTTGCACACTGATAGAGATAAATACAGCAGTGAAATTCATGCAAGTGCAGAATTGAACAATGCCAGAAGTAGTCAGACTGTATCTTCATTTATGCTTAGAAAGTGAATCTACTAAAGCACAACAGCTTTATTGTTTCAAGGCAGTTTAAGAACTTGACATTACTTCATTGGGACAACAGGTAATTCCACACCCTCCTTCTCCTCCCCTCTCCCCAACTTATTCTAATTCCTCTTAAGATAACAGGACAGCCCAAACCTTCCACAGCACAATTCTTACATCAAGCACTGATCCAGAGAGGTCAGCTCTTTCAAGATTTGCACAACATAAATTGGCATGTGCGAGGTTGCAGCGGCTCAGGTTAGCCATCTTGAAGTTGATATATCGAAGATCTAGTCGTGAAAGATCTGCTCCACTGAAATTGAGACCCTAAAATCAAAACCAACCCCAAAAGGTAAGCTTACAAAAGGTAAGGTGGAGCTCTGAATACAGAACAGTTAAGAGTATCATTTCTCACACACAAAGATACATACGTACACAGCAAGAGCACCTATTCTGTTACATTAGACTAAAGCTAATGCAAAGCTTTAGAAAGCAAAGTTTTCAGTAAAGCACTGACTTTAGTTATTGGAGTGCATCCTACATTTAAATAGAACAGCTTAACAAACTCATTTAAAGTAAAGCAGCCCAAACACTGCACTCAAGTTTCATACTAAAGTTACTCTGCCACAGGTTGGAGTCAAAACTCAGTTAAAAAGAGGAAGGCAGGGGTGGGGAAGCACATGCTTGAATTTCAGATCACCACATGATGCTGCAGGGCATTCCAACACCTGACACCAACACCACAGATTGAGGCAAACTTTGTGTTTCCACACCTGACATCGCAGCTCAGACTTGGTTGGGGTTGCCAGCAGGAATCGCACAAACTCTTTTCGAGATATAGGAGAGTGGTCCTCTGCTGGCTGTGAGTTCTGTTGAGAGAGTTGTTTACAAGCTAATACGGATAGGACTAAATTGTATATTGCCTGAAAGAGCAGGACATGCACATTCATGTATAAAAGCAAGCAAGTTACCTTAATAGCTATTTCTAGATGTTCAATTAATGAATCGATACCAAAAAACCTGGCTTCTTCCAAAACACCTAACAAAACAAAGCAGTTTTTTGTTATTTACATGGAGCCATTAAACAAGATACACTCTTCCCTTACTGGAGAAGGCAGCGTATAGCCATGCCAAGAACATAAGGTTCAGGTTAATCCAACCTTACTATCAGAAGACTGCCAATTCAACTGACTTTCCCTGTTTGTCATAACTCTTCGTAGCTACAGTAACCAACAGATGAACAGAGCACCTGCTGAACCTTAGGAAATGCCTAACAAATGCATGAGCTAATAGAACTGTCAGCCGTGCACATTATATTACATTGTAATGGGACAGAGGAAAAAGTGAGCTTCCAGTCAAGAAGAAAAAATGAATTTCAAATATAAGTATTAAGATATCAAATCCAGGGCACTGTTTGAGAATAAATTCTCCACGGTAAAGTATCACACATTTAGATAAGCAGATACAACCCCAGTGATTTTATCACGTTTAGCTCAAAGTTAGACTTTTAAAGAATATTAACTTAGGAGATGTCATACAGGCAATACCTACCTAGCAGATTGATGCCATCATTTACAATGAGCTGTCCATGACGCAAATAGTTCAAAATAGGCTCAAAATACTCTGGGCTGCGATCAATTAGGAATGCTCCTCTGTGATCTTGCTTATTTCCCCAAGCATCTGTTGCCACAAAATACACATAATTAAATCTGAAAGCGTTTGCTTCAAGTTTCAGATTGTTACCACCAAGGGGTTACAGGATTGAGGCCTCCCACATGAAAGGGCGTTTCTTAGAGAGAAGGAAGGAAAATAGGAGTGGAGGGGAAAATTCCCCTTACATCTAACCCCTTCCTGCTATAAATAGCTAAAACACATTTCACAATGTGCCTAAGAACCATTACTAGGGTAAAAGCAGCATTAAGATTTTAATCTGCCCTGGATTGGTAAACACATCTCATTTGGTGTTCACAAAACTGAATAAAACACAACTTTTTTTGCTAGTTTTAAGTATTAACTCTGGGTGGGAGTTCTATTTTCAATTCATGAGATGGTCATATGTTGTGCTTTGATGCTTTAACATACTTTTAATACTTTAACATATAAATAAGACCTTTAACTTAATAGTGCCTTTTACCTGCTTGGCTATTCATTAGCTTGAAGGGTGAGTTTTATTTCGAGATACTAACCTTTATCTTTAAACATGTGGGCCAACATACTGTCAGGTTCTTTATTAACCAAAGTACTCCTAGAAAATAAAGGCAGTGCAATTTTATTTTTCAAATGGAAAGTTTTGCTACAAGACCCATTTGCTGGAGAGAATGAATTTCTTTGGCATCTTGAAGGTAATCAATGGTACGTGATATGCATTCCAACTCTGTACTGATTTAATTTCAGAAGAGAAAACAAAACTCTGATCTAAGGCGTATCAAAGGTATTTTAAATACAAAGCACTTCGTTAGCTGAAATATTCCAAGGATAAATGTAGGCCTGTTCAGGCTTTTCACCACTGTTAGCACAAGTGTGAATTGTTTAAGAATTCATTTCAGAACAGTGGCAACAAATGCCTAATACTGAAAAAGCTGCAAAAGGTCTCCTACTCCATAGCAAATGATTTTTCTTGTTCTTTCTCAAGAGCATCTAAAGTCTCACTACCTGAACACACACCAACTACTACAGCAACCTTACTGAAGGTAATTCCAGCTCAACTAGTCCCATTTTTACCGTGTGGTGGTGAAGTATCGACCTCCAACATTAAGTGTTAACCAGTCTGTGTGTGCCCCTGTTAGCTCTTCATGAGGCCTTGCATCAGTCTGAGGATCTACACAGGTGATAAGAACACAGATGTTAGAATTCCTCCATATGGTAACAGGTTTCTGAAAACACTAGCAAATTAAATTTTAAATTTACACTAAAGCAAAGCATAGAATCATAGAGTGGCTTGAGTTGGAAGGACCTCAAAGCCCATCCATCCCCTGCGACTGTCATCATCAGATCAGGATAACCAGGGTCACATCCAGCCTGGCCCAGGGCACCTCCAGCAATGAGGCACCCACAGCTCCTCTGGGCAGCAGTGCCAGGGCCTCACTGCCCTCTGAGTAGAGAATTTCCTCTTAACATCTAAACGAATTTTTCCCTCTTTTAGTTTAAATCCATTTCCCCTTGTCCTGTCACTATCTGCCTATGTAAACAGAAGGCTGAAGAATTAGAGACTTACCAATGAATGGTTCCCCTTCACAGACAAACAGAACATCATCATCTCTGCAAGGGGATAGGGCAGGGGGAAGAGAAACAAAAAAGATTAAACATCTAAGTGACATTGGGATCCCCTCCCGATTAGCTTCAGGTCCAAGATAATCAGATGCCATTAGTCAGAATTAAGAACCTGACTGTTCTCTTAACTTTGCAGGTTCCAGATGACTGCAATTGTACCAGCTGCACTACAGATGCTACCAATAGAGACCTGTATCAGCCAGGTAAGGATCACTTCTGATATTCAGCAGCTTTAGTTTTACGAAATAGTTCCTTTTCTCCCCACTCTGAGGGGCTTAATGTCACAAAGCCATGCCACAGTTTGTCTCCTTTCCAAAAAAAATCTAATCCAAGAGCTGAACAGACTATTGGAACTTTCTGGCATTTGTGAATCCACTCAGAGGGATATTAAAAAGCACACAGTGCAGCCTGCATCAAATGCAGATCAATCGAAACAGAAATTCTTTGATATTCTGCAGACAGCATTATTTTTCCTTGAGGTGAGTATATGGGCTGGAAAAGATCTGGTTTTATGAAAAGCACTTGTTATTCACAGAACAGCTTAAGAAGAGTCTTCAAAGACCATCAAACTCCAATCCCCCTGCCGTGGGCTGTTCAGCCCCCACCAGATCAGGCTGTCCAGGGCCCCATCCAGCTCCCCCCTCCCAATAACTGCAGGGATGGGGCATCCACAGCTTCTGTAGGCAGCGCTGCCAGAGCATCACCACCCTCTGAGTAAGCAGCTTCTTCCTAACATCCAACCTAGATCTGGTCTTTTAGTTTAAAGTCATTCCCCTCTGTCCTATTACAGCATGTAAGAAGTCAGTCCCCTTCTTGCTTGTAAACTGCCTTCCAGTACTGAAAGGCCACCATAAGGTCTCTTTGGAATCTTCTCCAAGCTAGACAAGCCCATCTCCCTTAGCCTTTCTACATAGGAAAGGTGCTCCAGCCCTTCTGTTTACATAGGCTATTAAATCTCCATCCATGATTTGGCATTTATGGGATCAACCTTACCTAATCAAAGCAATATCATCGATGAGTCCACCTTTCCCATTGTAAACACTGGTTGCTTTGATTCCCAGCTTATTGCTTGCCACAGACAGCAAGTCTGACAGCGTGCCATATACAGCCACCACCTGCAAAGAGAAGGGAACCACACTGGGGGTGCTGCTCCCATCCCAGAGCAATGCTGGGCCTTAAAACCTGAACTTCTTTCGCTACAAACATTGCCTCACAGCTTAGAGCAAAGTGGAAGGAGGGTTATTTATCAGCTGTCCAACAGAAAGCACAGCACAGGAAGGCCGCAGCACATCCCCGACCTTCTCAGGGCACGGTTCTACCAGCACAGCACCACTAAAGAGGAGCTGAACTGCAGGGAGCCGCAGCCAGCAGCTCAGAGCCCTTCCTCACAGCCCCACACACAGGCCTGAGCCCCGGCCCAGCCCCAAACCCAGGCCCCAATGCCCCAATCGCGGCCACAGCGGGCAGCCCTCCAGCCCCAAACCCAGCAGAGGAAAACAGAACGCCTCAGAAATCCACGTGCAGGTTCCCAAAGCCTACCCGCAGGCCGCAACCCCCGCCCCTCACCTTCCCGTTCCGGGGACTGCCGTTAACGAACAGCGTGACCCGCCTCATGCTGCGCCGGCGGCGCCCCGCTCCTCCTGCCACCGAACCCGGAAGGCAGCCTCCCTGAGCGACGGGAACTAAGACCAATCGCAGCCAAGCCGCTGGCCAATGAGAAACGCGTCCCAGCGGAGGGGCGGGGAAACGACGGGTGGGTGGGTTGGGGGCGGAGGCAGCGCTGCCGGCAGCCAATCAAAGGAGGAGTTGGGTCCTTGAAGCCGAGCGCTGCCCGCGATTGGTGCGCGCTGTCACGCGGACGCGGCTCGCGGTTCCGACCGTTGCTTTCAAAATGGCACTGCGGCGCGAGAGTAACGGTCAGTGAGCCGCCGCGGTTTGAACGTGAGAGGCGCGAGCGGGGCTGGCGGCTGAGGGAGCGGGGCTGTGGTGAGGGAGCGGGAAGCTCTGAGGGGATGGGGGAATGCCCTGTGTGGCCGCTCCCGCCCTGCACTGCCTGGTCCGTCCGTGGGACCGAACGCGTGGGCTGCTGTAGAACCGAAGGCTCCCGGCCCGTTTCCCTGAGCTTTGAAACCTGAGAGACCGAGTGCGAAAAATGCGAGCGTCGTAAACAGCCTCCCTTCCCCTTCAAACTGCTCGCACCGGTTGTAACGCAATTGCGATGTGATTGTGTTTAAAACGCGTGTTTAACGCGGAGTTCGTACGTTTGTCACAAAGTAAAGGCACAGCCTGTGCTTCCCTGCCCGCTTCTGTGTGCTCTGGGCTGAAGGCTTTCCCTGTCCCCCCCTCGGGGAATTCCTGGGTCTGCAGTCGTTTCACATCGTCAGAGGACTCTTCCTTATCAAATAACTTAAAACTTCTTGTCCTTTTTGATAGCGAGCTGTCGTTATAGGAGAACAAAGAGTAAGTCAGCGGTTTTTTAGGCTTAAGACACGTCGTGGTCAAAGGTGGTAGATGCTGTGCTGGGAGCTGAAGGCGATGAGAGCAGAAATCCTGCAGTGAAGGAAGAGATCTCAGTCAAAAGAGTGGAAGGTTGGCAGAGTGACTGAGCCCAAAGCCTAAATGGCGTCTGAGAAAGAGAATGTAAGCAATGGGGCTGAAGGCCGAGAGCAGGAATCGCACCTCGATGCAGGGGATGCTGAGAGCCATCAGTGGGCAGAGTGCCCCTCTGATACTCCAAAAAGGGCCGTGGTTGGTGAAGCTGCCTGGCCACTGAGCAGCAAGGAGAATGTTTCAGGTGGACCCGTGCCTCTGGGAGATGAGTGCTACTCGACGCCTGCAAGAGTCAAAGCAGGAGAAAAGTCCTGTTGTGGATTATCGGAGAAACAGAGGAGGAAAAGTGTTGATTTTGCAAGTGTAACAACTGCTGATTTTGGGATTACTCCAGAAAGCTTTGTGAATGGGTCTACAGGTAAGGCAAGGCTGGAGTGATCAGTGCTGTCTGCTGTTCTCTGAGGACAGTCCAGTCCAATCCCTTATCAAAAGCTTCAGAGTTTAGTCAGGTTCCTGGTGACCAGCTGAATTAGAGTAAGTCCAAGGGTAGGAATTTGACTTCATTCCCTATTTGCTCTAATTCTCTATTTTAGTTTTCTTCTGGTGATTGGCTGTCAGTGAGTTTAATATGGTGTAGTCAGATGAGCCCTGCAAGTATTGTTTGTGTTCCTTAATTCGCAATTGGAAAACAAATAAAGCGCTTTAGTTTCTCTCTTGGTATATGGTATAGTTGCTTTTTATTCTTTCTTATTTTCTTACCTGGAAAAACAGAGGTCCACATCTTATTTTTCTGTTGTACACGGTTTTAGAATGTGTTTTTAGGGACTTGATTGAAAAACAACATGAAAGAGAAAGGGTTGACTGGATGGTCTTGTCAGTCTTTTCCACCCTCGGTGATTCTATGATTCTCTAACAGTTTTCTGAGCTGAGCAGCTAAATAAGGTTGTTTCCATAAATAACATAAAACACTCTTAAAAAAAAAAAAAAAAAAAAAAAAACACCATTAAAACTGTGTTCAGCTGTACATCTTCACTGTATTTTTTTCCTCCTGTCTTCATTTCAGCTAAGTCTCCAGCTGCACTAAAGCTGAGACGAAGATCAGCCATTGGAGCCCGGGGGTCTCCAGAAAACAATACCCTCATTCAATATCTTGCCCAGCAGAAAAGCAACACGCAAAAAGAAGCTTTTACACAGGTGAGGGTCATTCTCAAGTGTCTAATGCATCATTTTAATTCCCCTAGGGATTGATATGCAAGTCTTCCAATTTAACACCTGGTGGCAGAAATAAACTACAAGCCCAAGGAAGGGGTCAGTAGAAGAAATAACTGTGGCCTTATTTTGTTCATTTTCCTTGGGCACCTTATTTTAAAATAGAAATTTGATACTGGTTTTGTTTCTGTAGAGTCTGGAATCTTTTTTGTCTGTTTTTACTTATCATAACCTTCATTTATCTGCAATTACTGCACTTAGATATCTGGCAAATTAAACTTAGATGGTTCAGATTTAAGTAAATACTAACATCAGTGATTTTTCTTTTTTTTTAAATTAATTTTAAATCAGACTTGTTTTTAATTCAAACCAACATAGACTCACAGTAAATAAATTCTGGAGATGGCCTAGGGGGACAGATTAGGAACGAGAAGAACAACAAATTTCTTGCTACTGTTCCTTTTTTACTTGTTTTTCACCATATGAGTAAAGTAGCAGTGAGATAAAATATTTGCTTTTTCCCTGAGTGTGCTTTATGTCAAAGGTATAAATAAGAACTAAAAAAATTGCAGAGTCTGCTGACATTAATTTTTCTTTTAGCAGGCTAGTCCTTGTCAGTTTGCCAGGTCACTGAGGAGCAAAATGGATATCTTTCAAAGAACTTTTAAGTCAGTTGAAGAAGCTGAAGGGAAGACAGGTTTCTCTGGACTCTCACAAGTATCTGCTGCTCGTCAGGAAGATGGCTGTTGTAAGTTCATTGATTTAAATATTAGGTCTTCCTTTCAGCCAATAAATATGACACGACACTGAAAATATTTTGTTTTGTGAGAGCTGATGACGGTTTGGGAGTTTTTGCTTGGCTTGAGGTTTTCTTGGTTTTGATTGTTTGTAACTCTTACTTGTCCTTAATGTGATGTGAAGTCTTCTGTTCAACAGCTTTTAGGTACATTTAGAAATCAGGTTCCATTACTGTGAATTTCCTTATTTCCTAATTAAAAAAAGTACCTATTGCAAAAGCAAGTCATGGCAGTGCTGTGGCAACTGTGAGAAGGCTGTTCTGCTGTGATTCTATGCTGGTCTTGATAACGTTTATAGAAGAACTTTTTTCTATTTTTTGAAGATTTGATAATGTTATTTTCAAAGTAGAAGTAAAAATTTCATGGTGTTTGTTTTTTTTACTGATTCAAAAAATAGCTTCTTTAATCTTTTTTGTGTGTGTGAAGAAACACAAAAGTGTTAACTGAATAATCTGAAATCGTGGTTTATTTTTAATCACAGTAGCTCTGAACAAAGCACCTGTCACAAAAGAACACAGTCTGGATCAGAAGAGAGAAGCTTTCATGTCTGACTGCAATGGAGCTGATTTAAAAGAAAATTTAAAAGAAAATTTGACCAATAGCAATAAGTCTGGTAGGAGCATATGCACCATCTTGTCTTTACAGCAAGATGTCACTGAACCGGCTGCTGTTTCAAAGGTACTTATCCAAGTGTGGGCAAAGAAAGTAAACCTCACAGCAAATCTCCCTTGTAAGAATTTGCCTTGTTAAGGGAAGCAAAATTTGGTATAGACACTGATGTTATGGATGGTGGGAATGCTGTAAGCTGCCCTGGTCAGCAAGCTTGTTCTGATAATTACAAAGCAAGCTCATTTTATTCTATTAATAAAATTTAAGTATGTGTAAATTCCTTTTGAGTCCGCAGTTGTGTCACTGTGAGGCACATTGAATTCACACATTTGGCAAATACAGATGTCAGAAACATGAAGTGCTTCACAAAACTCAGCAGATCAGTTTGACCTCTACTTTATCAATGTGCTTATTTGTGTCATCTTTGTATTCTTGTAACTTCTCTAGGAACAGACTTATAAGCAAGGCAATCCTATCGAGTATTCGGAGGCTGTTCTAATTAGAGATATCTTAGAAACAAGCCATGGTAAGAGGATTCATCACTATTACAATCTTGTTATATTCTTATTAAAGAAAGAAAGAAAATATTAGAATGTCTGTAAAGAAATGTTTGACAAGCACTCACTCCATCATCTTGGCTACAATTCTTAATACAGTAGAAACCTGAAATAAGTTTGAGATAGAAGCTAACGGAGCCTATAATAACAGGAAAAAAAATTACTTCATATTGCAGCCCACTCAGCCCTTAATTTTGTTGTTTGGGCCATTGTTAAGGAAAAGTATAGTTGAGCATTTTGTGTTTGTGAAGCAGAGAGGAGTGTAAGACTCCTGGGGAGAGAAATCTTCCCCAGAAATCTTATCCTTCACTCAATTTTCACATTTTTATTTCATAAATTGCTCAAAATGTGGGATGTAAATATGGCACAACAGCAGCAAAAATTCAGAGAAGAATGGATTTTTCTTGAAACACTGAAAGTAGTTGACAGACACTGTTGAGGGGTGTACAGATGTTTTTCATAGAGCTAATACTGAAGGCTTCTCAATTTTACTTCAGTCTTTAATTCTCATATTTACTTGCTTTAAAGTTTTCAGTTCTGACCGTATCAGTAAAGAAGTCAGAAGTAATGTCATATCAGATCAAAGCAGGAAAAAGGTTAATTTTGCAGAAGAACTAATTGTGGGGATATATGATGAAAGCAAGCCGCCTGTCACACCGCTCCAAACAAGGAATGCTTCGTTAAGGGAATCCACACCGAGCTCCCAGCTGCGATCTGTGCTGAAGAAAACACCAGTGAAGCAACTGATGGACTGCATGAAGGTTGGCTAATTAACTGACATCGCAGTAGAAATGGATTCATATTTTAAGATGCTTTCTGACTATTTTTATACACTGGAGATGGTTTCAATTATTATCTGTTCTTATGAGAAGATCCATTCTATGCTTTTAAGTTTTACTCAGAAAAAACAATAGGTTTGTTAAAGAGTTGCACTGATTATAAATTTTGCTTTCAGAGGAAGTTATTTTCACTTTTGATATGAAAAAGGACAGTCCTTAAATGGTATTTAATAGATGCTATTATCACATTTGATAGGAATATTCAAACCATACTGTTCACAGAGGAGGAGGTGAATCTTTTACAGTCTCTGATGACATTTGTGAAGCACTGCAAACAGGTTTGATTCAGTTTTTTTTGTTTTTCTTTTTTTTCTTCTGTTGTGGTTCTGTAAATTGGAAGATTTGCAAGATCTGAAGGGTATTATGGATTAACCACCACTGAAATAGCTCATAAGTGGTAACATATGGTGTGAAGTGGAAACTGAAGTTACCAAGAGAAAAAAGTACATTTTAGAAAATATTTAATATAAAAAATAGTGATATTGATACCAATATTACAAAAAAATCCTGTTACTCATGAGATTTTACAGTTACCAGATACAACTTGAGAGATAGCTAGACTTCTATTTTCTTTTTTCCTCATTTCTTTATATTATAGGAATGCCAAACTAAAAATTCTTGTAGAATTGATGTCTAAGGGTGATATTTTGTTGTTTGGTTGGTGGGTGATTATTTAAGGGAATATTAAGACCTGTAAAAAGGCCTTGAAAAGTCTCTGCTCAGTGAAAGCTCTGCTTTAAGTCTGCTAAGCAGTCGGTGTTTTTTATTGCAGTAGAGAAAACTGAACAGTACAGCCCCAAAAGCGCAAAGAAGAAAAAAGTGACTTTTGGAGAAGATCTCAGCCCAGAAATATTTGATAAAACTTTGCCTGCAAATACCCCGTTGCGCAAAGGATCAACACCAGTCTGCCGTTCGGGGTCAGAACGTGGCAGCCCTTTCACAAGGGCAGGGCTCACTGAAGAACCATTAACTCAGCCAAACTTTGATTGCAGTGATGTAAGTTTTTGTTTTCAAAAGCTTCTCACAGTCTCTTTAAGTGTTCAATGTATTAACTTTTTTTTCCTTTATCTTACAGGAATGTATTGTGCCTCCTCAGGAGCTACAGGAAGGTTCTGTTGCTTCAGAAAAGCTCTTACCTGTTGAAAATACAAAAGGTAACCTTGACTCATATTTTTGTCATTAGACAGTACATCTTTCTGTATCTGAAAACTGAGAGATGACACAGTCGTGTTGTTTGTTTGTTCAACATAAGATGTATTGTGCCTGAAGTTAAATGCTCTTCCTTTCCTGTAAAGGTCATTGCAGTAGCTGCCAGTGTTTGCCTACTGTTTGGATTAACTGGATGTTATTTGAGCTTGTGTTTTTCCGCACAAGTGGCCATCTAATCAGGCTTACTGCTTTCAATAACTGGGCTTACTATCTGGATTTATGATATTGTACTGATGGTTTTAAAATAGTGAGCAAAGCTATAAGAAAATAGAGGAGGATATTTGTGATTTTGTGTCTCAAAGAAAACTTGGTGTTAATTATTTTGTTACTGAGTATTATTTTCTTCTGTTGTGAATCTACTTTGTAAAGCAAGTCTTTTGTGTTTTTTTTTTTTAATCTTGCCATGTTTGATAACCCTTTGTGCACAGAATCTTATTTGGGGCTAAGATCTAAACATGCTGTGCGTAATATTAAAATGGTGTGAATAATTTCCTCAAAATATGATTGACTTCTGTTGATCTGAGCCAATATTCTTATTTTTTTTTAATGTATAGAAGCAGAAACTGACAAATCAGACATGAAAATGACTCGCTCCTCTACTAAAAGGAAGGTAAGGTTCTTCATTGGTGGGGTTTTGTTTTCTCTACTTCTTCCAACAAGGATATTTTTGTATACCTGTTAAAGCACATCACAGCTTTTGCATCCTCAGATACGAGAATTATAGATATCCAGGTAGATGGAAATATCTCCACTTGGTGCAGCTAAGGAAATCTCATTTTTGACAGAAAGTGGATTTTCAGTTATTAAAACCAGCTTGGATTACAATCTGATTCTTAAGTTTACTATTTCTGTTAACTGTTGCAGGAACTTTCCCAAAGAGTCTAGCCATGGCAAAAAGTTGGAAGAGAGATATCCATAGGCTTTCATTCATGGGATCAAGGGCTTCAGTCACTGACATGTAATCACAGAGGGGTTCTGAGGGCTGTTGCACTGTGTTCCTTTTTTGAAAAAAGAAACATGCACCTAGACATAAACACTCACCCCAATAACTTAAATTTCCTATTCTTCAACAGTACAGCACCATTTCCGAGGGCACTGATTGTAGCATCTCAAGAACAGCCAGCAATAAGAACACTAAAGACATTAAAAATCCAAGGAAGAATGAACTTCAAAGATCAAAGAGTGTGACTGTATCTGCTGCCAAAAAGAAGCAAGTAAGTGACAGCCCAGTGCAGTTGGTGAATACTGCCTTTATTTCTCAGTCCCAACATCTCACACAATTAGTCTTCTTTCTTGTATGTTTTCCATGATTATTTTGATGTTTATATTACAAATTTTCTAAAGGATGTTTTTGTTTTACTTACAAAAAAGTATTTTGCCAATACTTTCCTCACCATGTCTGTCTCTTGTTTTCCTTGAGTTACTATCACACCCATATTGTTAGGGCTTACTGGCAGGGCTTTCAATACTTGTAGGGTAAAGAAGGTACTTCAGAAGTGAAGAGCGCAACTTTTGATACTTCAGCTTATAGTTCTCTTGTCAACTGCATACAGCTGATAATTCTTTGAACTTGCCTAGTTATATGCCAGTTTGCTTTAAGTGTTACAAAGGTGTGGGGCCTCTGAAGTATTTGAGCTTTTTGTGTGTTGGAAAGGAAAGCACATAATCCTTTTCAAACTGGAAATACACAGTTTCTGAAAAACTTGCTTGATTTCTTGATTTGGTTAAGTTAAAAATCAGATCTCATGGGAGAAATAATTTTTTATATTGTAGTTTTTAAATAAATGTGAGGAAAGCAGAACAAGCAGGGCATAATCTGTAGGGAAATAATTATTTTCCATAAAATCCAGTAACGGTGCAAATTACTTTGTGGTATTTTCCAACAAGGATCCTTGTGTTTGCATTGTGCTCTAATGTGGTCCTCTTGATCTCCTCAGAAAACAAAACGTGCAACCTTTGGGAAAAGAAGAAAGAGAAAAGTGAAAAAGTCTTTATATGGGGAAAGAGAAATGGCTTCAAAGAAGCCTCTTCTGAGTCCTATCCTTGAGATTCCAGAAGTTTTCTCTTCTGCCTCATCTCCAAATTCACCAAAGGCAATTGCACATTTTCTGGGTAATGTGTTCTTTAGTTTTATTTTGCCTTAGTCATTCCTTTGCTTTTATTTCATAGCTATTAACTAAACTATTGAGAGCTACCTTCAGTTCTGTGCACAGATAAAGAGCCTAGTATGCATTTTTCACTTTTAATGGCTTCTGGAGTAGAATGAAGTAAGAAAATAACAAAGACCAAAGCATGTAATAGATTATTAGTCTCCAGCTGCATAAATTTAATTCTTCCAGTGGAAAGCTCGCCACAAAAAGAGATTCTATACTTTCGCTGGATACTGACAAATAGGAACGTGATATGCAGTAGCTTTCTGGGGAGATTTTTTCTCAATTTTGGTTATGTGGAATGCTTATTTAGTAGTTTTCTATTTGGTAAATAAAATACTAGAAACTTTATTGTAATACTTTAGAAATTCACAACTGGAGCCAAGTAACCATGTATCATTCTTTGTATTTTTAGATCATTCCACACCCAGGGATGTTCATAATGATGTTCAACAGGAGCAAGTGACTGAAAGAATGAGAGAGAAAATCATCCCTGTTTATGTGTATCCAAGTTCTGAGGAACTGGATATTGTGGAAGAAGGCAGCCCCTGTAATACAGTATTTCAGGTGATCTAGTCTATTTCTAGTATTGATAATAAGGTACCTGATCTACTTAATGTTATATTTATTACAAAAAAAAAAAAAGATTTTAGGGAAAAATTAGCTGTTAATGGTCAAACATTGAAAGAGGATGCCCAGAGAGATCAGGAAATCTGCATCCTTGGAAGGAGTCATTCAGAACTCAGCTGAAAAGGCCTCAAGCAGCATAAACTGCACTCCTCTTTTGAGCAGGTTCTTTCCAACGCGTGGGCTTCTATGAATTTGGATTTTTTTTAGTTGGTTGGCTTTTATTTTTGAGAATGACTCAACTTAGTGAAGAAATCTAGAGCACTTGTTTAATTATCAGCTGTTTGAAACAAATTTTGTATGGATTGTTTTTGCCTCTAATTTATTTTTTTTTGCAGTTTCCAAATGTGCCAGACACAAACGATGTTCTCAATACATGTGACTGTTTCCAGCAAGCTGAAGAGACTGCATGTTTAAAAGGGAAAACAGAAAGTGATTTCTTGATAGAACATGAGAAATTTCAGGGAAATATACCAAAGAAGGAAGAGTGGCTGACAGAGCTAGAATTTCCAAACCAGGAGGACACTGATGTATGTGAGGCTCTCCAAAGAACTGAGTGTCCATCTAAAAGGTCTTCAAGAGGTAGACCTCCAAGAAGAAGTAGCAGTATTGTGAATATTCCTCCTGTTGAAAAGTCTCATTTTGAAATGACTGGAGACGATCTTCAGTTTTCTTCTTTTGATGTTGAAGAAGTTTTATCTGCTCCACAGCTAAAAAGTAACTCCTTAAAAAAGCTGAGCAGAAAGTCAAGAATGAGCAGTGAAACAAGTCGGGTGAGACGCAGCATGAGACTACAGAAAGATGCAGAAATTGAAGGACTTGCATGGATTGAAGTAACCAGTGAGATTCTGCAGAACTCTTCTGTGCCAGCTCCTGCTTGTAAAACCAGGAGAAGAATAAGCACATCTGTCCTTACAGAATCTGAGAACATTCACCATGGAGAAGAAAATCTCAACCAGTTTGCAGCATCAGGGAAGGAGAACAGTGTATCTGTTCATGGTGCTGGTGGTCCTTGCAGAAGGAGGAGGAAAAGCATTTGTGTATCCACACCTCAAGAAACAAGAACTTTGTCTCAAACCAGGAAAAGGAGCATAACAAATTCTGTACATAGGAGAGACAGCAGTAACCAAGAATACTCTGAAGAAATGAACATACCTCTTCAAAACAACATTGCCACGTAGTGAGGTTTCAGCTCTCATTTTCTTAAGTGAAGGTCAGTATTAGATTCTTATATTCTCTCTTGTAAGTTCTATTTAGAAATAAGATATTAATTCTCTGTTTCACTTAGATTCTTACTTGTCATTTCCTTATTAATATTCTGAGTAACTTAGAACTGATTTTGCTAGTTATAATGAATAAAATGGTTGAGGGTCAGAGCTGCATGGAAGACCCAGGTTGGCTCAGTGCTTTGGTCCATAGGTGGTCATGGCAGGTAACCAAGGGATAGTTTTTTCTCCCATGATGAACTGCATTCTGACATAAGCTCTTCATTGTGGTCTACATCTTTGCTTATGTGTTTTCATACATTAGCTCTGTCTACAGAGCAATTGCAATTTAATACTGTGCATGTTATGAAAAATTCAGCAAATGACTTTCTCTGCAACACCAAGCTCAGCCATTTCAAGAAGGCAAGGATGAATGTCTGTCAGCTGCAAAAGTTGCTGCAGGGGGTAATGAATTTCCTTTTTTGGAAGATACAATAAAGACAAAAAAATTACCTTACAAATGCATACATAAATCTTACGCATATTTATATGTGTGGGTTTTCATAATGTTAGGATGAATATGCTTACAGTTGTGGAGCCTGCCCAGCAGTTTGCATTTTCTGCCTGTGAAACTTGATAGTGATTATTGGACTGGATTAGTTTTATCTATCGTGGCACGTTTGCCCTGCTTACAAATGCACAATCATTACATGAACTTGTTAAATGAAAAGTGATCAGAAAACAAATGGAGCTTTTGGCTATTTTAAATAAAGAATAGCAAAGCTTCAAAATTACAGTCTTATGGTAAACAGTTACTTTTCCTATGAAGGAATGTGGATATTAATCCATATTTTGCCAAAAGGGCTGGCTTCTTTTTATTTTTTTCTCAAAAGACCAGGACTCAAACTTATGGATTTGTTAGTTTTGGAAGTCTAATCAAATAAAACATGAATTTCTATTCAGTAGTCAAGCCACAAATGTTCTACAGTATGCCCTTTTAGCTTGAATTGTTTGACATGGTGATATTTCCCCTGTGATTGGTCATTCCTTGTAAATTATTTTTGAATCCTGTATTCCACGTTTCAAAAATGCCATAAAAGAATTTAGACTTCAGGAAATAAGAAACAACCTCTGACTCGAAGGAGAGGAGTGTAAGGCAGCAGAGCTGTTACCAAACCTTTAGGGACTTTGCTTGCCTTTGTGAAGGGTATGGTTCCTACAGCTGAGGCTGGGGAAGACCAAAATATTAGTTTTAAACAAGCACAACCAATCAAAAGCCACCACCACCACCACCAAAAGACATTTTAAAATTGCATTGCATATAACAATTTAAAAAAATGAAACTGGCAGAGGCAAGCAAAATATTCATAATATGCCGAGGCTGTGTTTCATTTCTGGGCCCTTAAAATCGTGTGTGTGTGCTGTGCATACACTGCATAACACTCAGTAGCTGACCTGTCATCTTACTGTTTCAGTACTTCTGTTTGAGCAGTGTAAAAATAAGAAATGATGACTGTAGGTGCCTATTTAAATAGTTGGGGTTGCTTTCATTTCTCATTCCATTCTGTCAGCCCAGTGAAATACCTGTGCCACCTTTCAGTAAATAGAGCTTCCTGCTGAAAATGATCTCTTCTGTGACCTTGTTTTTACCATTATTGAGATGGAATAAAATATTTCATGAACTTGGCTGCTTTTATAAAGCTTAAGTTTCATTTTTATGCTTTTTTTTTTTTTTTTTTTTTTTACTTTTCTCTACAGACATCATCAGCTTTTCCCGAGACAAGAACTCTTAAGGCAACTTGAAAGAAACTTCACTAATTAAATGCTGTTCATCTTGTACTTCTATAGAAACAGTACTGAAGTTGTCAAAACAGTCTCCTTGATGTTTTATTTCGGGCTTTGTGTTTGTGTCACAGTGAAATCTTTAGGTTTGGAATCCAGATGGCAACAGTTACTTGGGTTGTTTTGCTGTGATAGCAGGATTTTGGCTTACCAGGAGAGGGCACTGTGACATGAGTTTTGTGGTCATAGCTGAATTATTTTGAAAATGTAATGTATAAAGTCTTTGAACAGATGCTGTGTGACATCAAAACTAAGTAATTATAACTGTTACCATTTAACATTCAGAAAAATCAAAGTAACAACTAAACTAAGCACTGAAATCAGTCAATACTAGAGAAGTGAAACACTTAAGCCCTGTATTCAGGTATGACTTTACATGTGGAAATCATGTAGCACTTTAAAATACAGCATTGCTCTGTAGAGTTGCAGCAGAGATGTTAAGATCTACCTGTTAAATCACGCAGTAAGGCAAATCTTTTGAGGCTGTGGATGTCAGAGATTGAAGATCTGCCTTAAACAGGTCAAGCGTTGAGATATCCTGGAGGGAGAGGCAATAAATTAGCATGGATGATACTAAAGGGCTTAATCTGCCTAGAACCTGCTTTTTGTGGTGCTGCTGTCCTATGCATCACTCACAGCAGCAGTGGAAGAGTATTCTCCCCTGAGGTTCCTTGGGTGGATGTGTTAAGTGCACTTCAGAAGTGAAGTGTAAATAAAATCAGAAGAGCCAGGGTAAGGAGAATGAAAACAAAGCTGGGATTTGCCTCCTGGCACAACGTGGTAAATAAAGAGTTGGATCCCACGTACTCAATGGCAGTTTGCCTTACATGAAGGTGAGGTTGGAACCTGCAGGAAGTAAGGGGTTACAGTAACTGGGTTTAATATGGAGAGGATTTGAGAGGAGGCAAGTCTTCAGTTGTGCAGAAGCTTGGTGGAGGTTCATGGTTGGTTCTTTGTAACTACCAAATGTTACAACAAATGCTTTTAAATTAGGGGAAAAAAAGAAAAAAAAATCTGGTTAAGCAGCAAGAGGAAGCTCCAGCACCAGAGGTAGCAGATTGCCTTGGGAAGCTGTGGAATCTCTGTCACTGGAGGCTTTTAAGAACAGTTTAAACAAATATCTGTCTGAAATGACATACGATACTTCGTTGGGGTAAGGATGGGGTCTGGACAGGCTCTCAAGGTCCCTTCTGGCTGTGTTTGCTGATTGCTAGAGATTAGGGTTACAAAGTGAATTGAGACTGGCAAATAGTGAAGGTCTGAGCTAGAATCTGTCATGGAATAGGGAGCAGGAGATTTGCTAACATTGAGGGTTGTGTAGCAAGGGAACTATCTGGGGAATTCAGGAAAGAGCCCTTCCAGTAAGGCTAACAAGATGGTCCTAGTATTTTAAACATTCAGCTCTCATGTGATCTGCTCTTCTGAAGCAAACCATCTCCACAGACCCCAACAATTGTGGAACCTATGATTTGATGGCTGTGCTGTTACATGGAAGTGTGAACCACAGAGTGAACAGTGCTGTTCTCTGAGTTACCATTAGTCTTTGAAGGACAAACAACTTCACAATCCTTATCCAGCAAACAGAAGTACTTCTCAAGTTGGTCTCTTGCCTTTATTTCTGAGTAAGGTATAGCAATTTAGGTATTTTGGGTATATTGTGTGCAGATTCAAGACATTTTAAGTGTGTAGTTCTAGTTTTCAGCTATTGCAGCACTATAAAGAAATCTATGGTGTTGGACAATCTCTTTCAGCTCTCATTTGTTTTCTCTCTTAAGAGAGGGTTATTATAAAAGGCCCTTGTATTGTATTGTATTTCAAAGTATTCACCAACCTTACATTTTGCATTGCATAGACATAAAGTGGCTTCAAGTATGGTGACAGCCAGCTCTGCCAAACACATTGCCAAGGAACTGTATTCAGCTGATTGCCATGAAACGACCATTGTCTGATTAACAGAACAAGTGGTGAGTCCTAGAAAGGCTGATTATCTTGCCAGTCCAATGTAATTATGATGCAACTAATAAGTAAGAGTAATCATATTGCTTTTGTTTACTCTGTCCTATGAAGCACAAGTCTTCATGTGTTTGTAGATCAGCTTGTTTGTAGTCAGCTGACTATGCAGAAGCTAGCAAAAAGTCACACTTGGGATGATCTTTCCCTAAATTTGCATTATGTCAGTGGGTTGAGAATGCAAAGAACAGTAATACACGTGTTTTCATAGAGTCATTTGACTTAAAGGGACCCTTAAAGGTCATCGAGTCCAACTCCCCTGCAATGCACAGGGACACCTGCAGCTCCATCAGTGCTCAGAGCCCATCCCCTGACCTTGGGTGTCTCCAGGGATGGGACATCCACCACTTCTGTCAGCAGTCTGGGCCAGTGCCTCACTGCCCTTATTTTAAAAACTTCTTCATATCCATTCTAAATCTTCCCTCTTTTAGTTTGAAACCATTTCCCCTTGCAGTGTCACTGCAGACACTGCTAGTCTGTCCTCTTCTTTCTCACAGCCCCTTTGGATACTGGAAGGCTGCTATCAGCTCTCCCCAGAGCCTTTTGTGCTCCGTGCTGCACAGCCCCAGCTCTCAGCCTGTGCTTGTAGGGGAGGTGTTCCATCCCTTTCTTCAGAAAACTTTAAAGTGAAAGAGCAGGGTCTTAATATTATTCTTTCCCAGTCATTATTTTATGCTAATATTTTGCCATACTTAAGATACACATCAGTTACAAAAGTGGAGACTATCTTTTCAAGTTTTCTCATGTGTGATTTAACAGAATTAAAACAACTTTCTCAACTTGGTAGTTACATAGGCAGCGAAAGTAAACAATGAGAACAACTTGTGCCATTTTTCTGATTTACTGATAAGCTATATTTTAAAATAATTGTAAATAAACCTTCATGGCTTTGGTTTATTTTTCTCTCCTTGCTTCTGACTGATTTGATAAAGTGGATACTGAAACACCTCCATGCTGCATATGAGTGTTGCTATTTTATAGTCATTTAATTGTGGTAACTGTGTAGTTCTTTAGAACTCCTGTAGATCTTGTGCTGTAGCTCTTCTTTCCAACTCTGCATCCTCTAGCACTCACAATTCACTAAGACCAGGGAAGTAATTAGTGATGAGCTGATCTGTGCACAAAGAAGCAAACAGAAAGGCATTGTTGGATCTACATACAAGGAGATGGAGAGAGGAAGGAAAAAAAAATAAAGGCAGCGAGGTATGCCAAGTATATAGCTTAAGCACATAGGAACAGGAGTGGGCAGTGGCAGAAATTTCATTTTCAAGCTAACAGGTATGTAAACAATAGAAATAACTTGAAAAACAACTGCAGTGTGTGGCTGAATATTCCTTCAGATTGCACACTTCTAAGATTAGGAGGTAAATAGCGCAAATCACAGCTTTAACTTGCAGTAAGGTGAGCTCTAACTCTGCTGTGTCCCTGTGGAAAAGATGAAGTTGTGTCTTTAACTTATAGACAAGAAGGCTAATGTATTAGTTTTGTAATTAAGTCCTGTAAATTGTGCATAACAGAGCAATTAACTACTTTAACCAAGCTTTGCGGGGAGAAGAAGAAAAACCTATGTGCACTGGGAATGAGGGTATGGAACATATTCCCTAACTCAAACCTGAAAAACCTAGTGTTAGTCTTGGGTTATTTCCAGTGACCCCTTGACTCCCATCTTCCTGCCCCCTGCACAGATTTGGAACTGGTCAGCCATTTTTGTTTTTGGAAGGGAGAGGAGACAGATATAATGAATGGCTTTTATTGTGCAATATTTCAAAACCTTTTTGACTGCATTCGGATGGGATGGAAAATGTTCTACCCTGTGCTGCAGCCAAAACAAACAAAACATATTCCCTAAACCTGGATGTGTGTTTCACTCAAACTGGCAGTAGTTAGAGCTCTACTCTTAAACAAGAATTCAGTTTGACAATTTTTAGGCCTTGTTCAGCTGAATGTAACAGCCAAAGAAAATACTTGGAAAAAAATTAAATAATACACATATTTACAGCTTGCAGGTGGCATTAATTTTTGCAGTTCATACTGTTTAGTTTTTTAGAATCCTTGTTGGTTGGGATATATTGTAAATGTTAAAAAATATTCTTGTCTCTTTTTTTTAAATGAGGGTTTAAAAAAAAAAAAGAAAATAGTCATTCTGAAGGAAAACACACTTTATGTAGCTCCCTGATGGGTGATAAATAGCTGTGATTCAGGGCTTTAAAAGTTTAGGGTCTACCAAGAAACTGAAAATTCTACAAACATGAGACCCAGCAAACCAGCAGTAAAACCTCTTGACAGAAACCTGCTATGGACTGGCTTCCAACTCCACTAAAGTTTAGTTTAAATACCCCCTTTATGGTGGAGGCTTACTGCTGGTTTTTGGCACTGCCAATCAGTTCAGTGAAGACCTTGCTGTGTGATACTGAGATAATTCACGTTGTGCAATGTGTTTTACAGCTTGAGCAACCGTATTTATTAATAATAATAATAATTTTAAATTTAGACACCTATGCCCAGAGGCCTTCAGGTCTTGTAACAATGAAGAACTGAAAGCATAAACTATTAAAGCAGACACCATGCCTGGACAACACCTCCTTGCCAGCCCTGCAAACAAATCTTCTATTCTTCACAATCCCACCCTCCAAGCAAAAATCCCCTTGTGCAAATGAAATACAAAACTCCAAAGGTTTTTAAGTAGATAAATGACCCTCATTTTCAAAATCACTGTGATGAAATCATTAAAGATTACAAACAAGGTATCTCAAAGCCTGAAGAGATGTTGCTAGAACAAATAGTGGTCATTCCTTGAAAGACCTGATGATGTAGTAAATTAAACGAGCTCAGAATTAGAAGATAGGGCTGTTTGTCCTTCTGAGGTCAGGGTTTGATTTTATTCTGGTTTAGAATTAAGTGTTACTCCGTTTCCTTGCTTTGTTTTTTTTTTTTCATTTATTTGCCAGTATTGTAGCGTCAGGATGAAAAATAGAAATCTAATATCACCATTACAGCAACTGAGTTATACTGAAGATACTTTTGAAGTCATGCTTCACTCTGCCATAAATAACTTGCCAATCTTATACAAATATTTGGACAAACAAATGTGCTCAGAGCCATCCTCAGAAGGTCAGTAATACTGAGTTTTGGAATTCCTATTTGAACTGTGGAGATGTTCAGTGTCTTCACGTGTACTATTGAGAAAAAGGAATTATGTGGTTGCTAATATGATTTATGATTAATAAAAAGGTCCTTTCACCCTCCCCTCAAGAAAAAAATTGTGAGTGCTCATGGCACGTTTGGCAAGGAAAGCTTTGTAAGGTTTATATAACCAGAAGGTAGTGTACATATAACTTAATGCTGAGCAGTACGTAATATAAGCTAGAGAATATAAACCTTAAATGTACTTTGGTCTCTTGCATCATTCCTGCTGCTTGCTTCTCACAGTAGATATACATCTGTTGTACCTTGCTGAGTTTTCCTGTTCCACAGTGCTCTACTGCCCCTGGTTTGGAATGTGACAAGTTGGTTTGCAGAGCAATGGTCCAAAAAGGAAAGCAATGCAGTCGTAGCACGGAGAATATGTGTATACACAAGATAGCAAATGGAAGCATTGCTGTAGGAACTTCTAGTGCCTGTAACGTAGTGCCTCCGAGTAGAGCCACAAAAAGTTTAAGGCACAACCAGAGCTTTGGTGTTAAGTGCCTTGGGATTGTACTTTGTATAGGAGTAGAAGCAAATGATAAGGCTACAGGCAGAATTAATTATGTGGTTTCACACTAACACTCAGAATAGCTAAAGCTACAAATTGTTCCTCTTTTATTACAAAGAAAACCTCTGCTCCTGAAAATGTCTTTTTTCTCATTCCGTTAAGGATCAGCAAGAGCTAGACACTTGAGGTGGTAGTTGAAGAGAAGTCTTAAACTAAATCCTAAAACTTTCCATTTCCATATTTTTAGTGTGCTTTTCTCTGCTTTCAGCATTGAATGCAGTGCAAGTAGTATGACTGTGCCAAAAGCTGTTTAAACAATATTAAGATGTTTTCTTCAAACTTCTCCCTAGGAAGATACTCTTTTTTGAGAGGAATGTTTTCCCTAGAGCATTACATCATGAATTGGTTCAGTTCTTGGAGTAAGAAATTGGACCAAATGGTGGAGAAGGTCTCCAGGGGAAACATACTTATGCTGTTAAGTATTCCCACCAGAAAGCTTAGAAACCGCTTACATATTACCATTCTGTCCACATTTAGCCTTTCACCTTACTGCAGCTGAACAGAGAGGGTAGGGGGTGGTTAGGCTTTTTTAAAGAAACTTGAAACTTCTTTGTTTTTGTCATTACAGGATTTTATTTTTTTCCCCTTATTGTATCTTGTGAACTGAACTCTGATAAGGGAACGTCTCATTTTTGACAGCAGTGCTGGGTAAGGGAGCATTTGTCTTATATGCAAACTGTTAACGAAATCTTAATTATGAACGTTTCTGTGGAAACTTTGGATTTAGTTTTTGTTTCAGGATTAAAATGAGAGGAACCTCTGAGAAGAGGATGGAGGGATTTGGGTGGATTTGTGGGAAGGCAGCCTTGTGAACAACGTCTGAGCTGGAACAGTTTTGTGTTACCGCTTGTGTCCAGGATGGTTGTGCATCAAAGATGGAGGCACTTGATACGGTTTCCTTTATCAAATGAAAATAGCACAAGGAGGAACGTACTCCTCATATTTAGTCATGCAAATCAACAGATTTTTTTTAAATATAGCAGTTCTACTCTGTAGAATTGTTCTTCGAAACCCAGTAAGCCTGCAGTTTCATAAAGGTCAATTTGTCTGTTTTTCAGACAAATTAAGCATCTAAAAGCCTACTCAACGTGCAAGTTTGATTAGGAAACTTTCAATTTCTTCATCTTTAGTTCATACAATTACATTTTGGGGCATGAAAATACATACTCAAGTAATAAAACTTAGAAGCCAGATATTACCAGAATAACTTCCTAAACAAACATGCCCCAGGGCTGGGCACGCTGGTGGTTCAGGAGTGGCCCAAATGGTGCATGGAGCTGAGCTAGAAAGGAGGCAATTCGTCCGAGTCACGTTCCTGTGGTTACCAGGGCAAAACGTGTTCTGCTGCACCGGATTTGGCTGATGGACAAAAAGACAATTTTTGTGTCCTGAGCCTTTTGTCAGACACCTTCAATCACTCCTTAGGAATCAAAAAGGAGCAAAAGCTTAATTAAATTTGTATCCTCCCTCTCAAATGGTATGATACTCTATAGCTGTAAGGGGCTAAAGGGAAGGTCAAGCCCTGGAAATGCTTGCTCTGTTCCTGTTTGATATCTGTGCTTTCTAAAAGATGTTTTTTTCTCATTAAAACAAAACCCAAAGAACGGGCAGACTTGAGCTGTTCCTAACAAGGAGGACCATTAAGCTGGTCCAGCTGCTGAGGGACTGGTAGTAAAACTGATGACTGGAAATTGGCATGGGATTGTAAAATTCTTCTGCCAAAATAGATTGGAATTATGTAATCATACACACTAATTATTCTGCGTGCTGGATTCCGGTTATGAAGTCATATAGTAGATAATGTATGATTGGAAAAGGAGATAAACTGAAATCAATGGACATGCTCATGTTGGCTGCAGCATGCTCCAGGTGAGCATATATCAGTGATACTGTATTCTGATACGAAAAGGGTGTGATTTTAGCATCAGTGCTTTACCCTGCTGTCCCAAACCTTGATGTAAATTTAGATGACTCACTTCTGCCATATGATGAATGTAACAAAGTTGATAATGGTGCATATTTCTGACAATGGCAATTCCCACTGCATCCAAGCTCTCTAACGCAGCAGATGGGGGTATTTGGTTTGCAAGACTTATGCCATCTCTGGAGCAAGTGACAAGTCATGTTAGTGTTCTCTAGTGTGGGTGCTGCTCTAAAATAGATTTCAGTCCCTTGCACAGCATAAGCAGCTATGAGGTTGGAGGAGAGCTTCTGCATTTCTCATAAAATCCATGCAAGATAGACATCCTACAAATGATTCTAGTTGGAAATTACCTTCTTGTGGAGAATGTGTGTCCTTAGGAGTTGGAGTAAAACTGTCACCAGTAATGACATTTAGGTTCTACAATGCTTTTGTTTTAATGCACAAACTCATTCCAATTCAACAACTGTCCTTTGCAGCAGATGCTTTTTTTTCCACGTCTCCCAGAATGTGCCTCTTAATACATCTCTTAACAATTCTGAACTGTTAGGAATTTTTAGTAGGATGGTCACTTAATCTTCCTGCTGCTGTTAACAAGAAGTGAAAAGATACATTTACTCGTGCTTCCCTTCTCAGCCATTTTTTCACTGCAGAACAAACTTCTTAAAACTGCTTGCACCAGATGATTTAGCAGTATGGCCAAATAGTCCCTGCTTGATTAAGATGGATGGTAGCTGTATTTGGAGCAATAGTAATTAAGACTCCCATGGCAAGCAAAGAAAAATAACAAATTAATCTAATAAGCGCTTATGGGGAAACTCTTAAAATGAAAGGCATACTTAAAATCCAGAACTCCTTAACACAAGTAAAATCTTATTAAAGCTTGAAGAGTTATTAAAAACCAAATTAATTTCCCCGTGTATATTTCAATATTTGTACATTTTCCACTCTTTTAAAATGCATTAAGACTCATAAGACCTGAGTTTTTCAACACAAAATGGATGCTTTCAGTTGCGTGGCAAGATTTCTTTAAAATGAGATTAACTCTATAGTTGTGTTTAAACTCTCTTTTGATACCTACTTGCATGGGACAAAATGTGCTTCTGTCTCAAAAGCACTTCTGCATTGCATTTTCTGTCTTGGTCAGGAATACCTTCACTGAAAATAAAGCCTGCCTGCTCTGCATTGCAAGGACCCTGAGTTCTGCACTTGTTCTGCTCATGACATTCTGGAGCTCTTTGATACCGACCAGCTCACTTCATAGGCTTGTGCCTCAGTTTCTACATGTGTGAAATGAGATGTTCTCCACCTCTTGAAGGCTATGGAAAGTGTGCCAGCCACTCGGATGCTATCAGTGAACTGTTGCTGGTTTTAACTATTTCTATACCAGTTCTATCTGTGGGTACAGAGGTGAAGTAGTTAATGTCTGATGGTCAACAGCATTGATGTTATTGCTGTTCAGGTGTGACTGACAGGAAAAGCCCCAATGATTTAAGGGCGGTGCTGC
The DNA here is from genome assembly GCF_987193195.1 of Phasianus colchicus. Classification (NCBI taxonomy): domain Eukaryota; kingdom Metazoa; phylum Chordata; class Aves; order Galliformes; family Phasianidae; genus Phasianus; species Phasianus colchicus. The sequence goes on from NC_143462.1 coordinate 4,852,550, forward strand.
TTTCAGAAGAGAGGTGGCTTGTTCAGCTTTTTAAAGTCCTTAAGATAATGTCTTTTATATCTATGATTGATTTATTTGATATTTATGCAGTTGGCAGTGGGATTTGAAATATAACATAAGCACTTCCTGAGATGTCAGTACTCCGATGTTAGTGGTCTGAACAAGGATGTAATTCATATCTGCAGGTGCTTACTCTGGTATCAAACACTTCAATAACATCATGCTTGTGGAATCCGGCACTCCCCAGTGTCCCATTTGTATCCTGATATGCCCACGTCTTTCCTATGTGTGTTTTTCTTTCTTAAGGAGCTCTCATTTCCTTCAATAGGATATGTTTTATTTCATCCTTTTTCCTGCATTTACTCATATTAATGTCACCGCATTCACTAGTAATAGCTCGGCTTGGAAATAACCCGTATATCCCTGAAAACACTGGGCCTGAAATTTAATGCCTGAGATACTTTATTAAGAAAGAATAGATGTTTAAGTGAAGGGAGGTAATCACTTCTTTTCGGACTCTGATTTGATCTAGCTGGTTTAATGGTGCACCGAGCATGCCCAGCTCATGGCTGCGTGTTGGTCGTCCTGTTGGGCAGTGCATGAGAGCCCTGGGCTGAAAGCTTTCTGCCCATTTTGTTTGAAACTGGATGCTGTCAAATAGAGAAGGTGAAAAATAAACAAAAAGACCATAGACACCTCTTTTGTCTTCTCTTACAAGGATTCTGTAGAACAAAAAGAAGTCAGATTAAGGGCTCTTGCTCACAAGCAACATCTGAGAAAGGACTGCACCGTGCTGGTTAGATCAGCTGGCATGTTGGAGCTGGATGTTCAGCTGATGGGCTGTTCTGCTTGCTCTTTTTGTGCCCTGAAGCATTATGTAACCCCTTTCCTTACACACTTTCTCCCATTTTATTCCATTTATGGGCAGCATGTTTAGGTTACTTGCTTTATGGACAGTTAGTTGTCTTTTCATTGCTTTGCAAAGCAGGTTTGCGCATTTTGGGGGATCTGAGGATGCTGCATTGTGGGGAAAATGGTGTCCCTTTCCCAATTTCTTTGGAGATATCAGTCTTAACAAGCTTCCTGTCAACAGGGAAAGAAGTGTCTGCCATGGAAGGGCATGAGATTTGCACAGGTTATAGAGCTGATTACTTCATATGACAGCACAGGAGGGGTCCCACTGCACGAACTCCAAAATGCCAGAGCAAGCTTTTAGTTACGATGCCATTTTGGCAAAACATTTTGATTAAATATACTGTAGTGTTCAGTGTATGAAACCTTTTTTATTTCCTGCCATTATCTCGATGCAATCACGAGCACTTTTTTATTATTTTTATGGATGTGCTCATCAGCCATAGCTTTTCCCATTCCTGTGGGAATTTCCCTGCCCTGAAAAGCTGAACTTCACAATATCTGGTAGGAACTGCATTTTTTTCCCAGCTGGTTAGCAGTGCAGCACTGGAGTCTCTGGTTAACAGTGCTCAACTTGGGGAATTTTACAAGCCATAATCTATTTGAACAACTCACTTGGGCAACAACTCATGCTTCATTGTAAACTCTCATAGGGGACCCATTTGGGGAATAGCAATGAACAGCAATGCTGCAAAATATAAGATCTTGCCTGTAATCCAAGCTATGCTCCTTACACGAGGTACACAGTCTGTATGTGTACATCTGACTGTAATGCCAACCAAAGTTGAATGTTTGTTTGCAGCAAATCTGTTATTAATCTTTAGCTGAACCCACGTTTAGAATGGGAAAAGACCCATTCACTTTTATTGCCACAGCACTTGTCTTGCAACGTCACAGACTTGTTGAAACATTTTCATACTAAGCTACATGCAGACTGGGTTGACTTAGAGAATCACTGCTGCACTGACTTCACAGAAGGCTGCACTTTGTTTTTCTATTGCATTTCTGATATACATGAAGTTACAAAGCATGAATTAGTCCAGGAGAGCTAAGCACTGTAAGCAAGTTGTAGCCCTGTAAGGATTTTATATCTGTTGTTCAATGTTACATGGGTAACAAAGTCAATGCAGAGGAAGTAGAGGTTCCAAAATCCTTGGCTTCTACTACTTGAAATAAAGAGAAGGACTTCAGCTTGAGCTGCACAGGAGCTATGACCCAAAAGATAACTTCTCCACCTTAACACAATGGAAGATAATGGTGCAATTATGCTGAACCACAATATGAGTTGGTACAATGAGAGTGCCCTTATAAGATATGAAAAGCAAAATCTATTGGGGGTTATGAGATACATAAAACCCTACAGATGGGGATTGGGAGAGGCATACAGTATGCATATTATTTCAGTCTCACAGTTTATAAATAGCAAAAATGCAATTTCCTGCTTTCATTCAGGGCAGCTGCAAGTCACTCTGGCCTGTGGAAAATAGCCTGCCTGACTCACGATTAAGCCCAAGTGCCACATGCATCTTACCTGCTTCAGCCAAAGCTGCACTTCAGCAAACTCCTCGATCTGTCTCAAATTTCCCCTTCCTTCACATCACCGTACTGCCTGGTTTTCCATTTCAAACATCTTCTACAATCCTGCCTAGGAAATACATAATGCTCTGCTACCAGCAGGTGGGGACAAGGAATACGTAACATTTGCCCCCTCGTAATAGAGGAAGAGTCAAAACAAAGAGGAACCAATTTCATTTCCTCTCTTCAGCAAGAGGAAAAAGTCTACACACCTAAACCATTGCTATTTTTCCTTCCATTTATCCTCTTTTAACTCTTCATGGATTTTTTTTTGCTGTTAACTTGCAGGACTTCAGTTAATCTCTCCAGACAAGTAAGCAAATATGATCTTTTGTTGCTCCCTTGTTGTTTGTTCTATATAAATATACACACATATATACAGCTTTCAGATATCATAGAGCTTCCAATTCTGGGAGAGCTTTCCTTTCACAATTACTTGCTAAATGTGCTGAAGGCAAGCAAAGAAATAAACAAGTAGAGAAATCAGACTTTCATAACTGCCAAGGGCGTGCGCTTCCTCTGTAAAGTGCTGCTCAAAAACCACACCTCAGCACGGCCAATCTTTGCAAACCAAAGATTCAGCAGGCACGATGCACAGAGAGAAGGGATGGATGCTGGGACACACTGGCTCGTCCCTTTCAGGCATTTAGCATGGTCAAACAGCAACCCTTTGTAAAGGAACGTATACACATGCATGGGAACCAATACCACAGTGATTAAATGACTGTGCTGAACCCCAAATGGACTCCAAGAGTTCACAAGCATTCCCCTTCACAGCAGAATGACTGTAACTCCAGAAACGCTGAAGTTTAGAAAGCAAAACACCTCTTTCCCTGCACAAAGGTTTGTGGGGTCAGCCCAAACACACCTGTTTCACAAGGGAGGGGAACTGTTGAGCTGTGGGCTGAGGAGCTGCCTGTGGGGCTGGCTGGGCTCAGGTGCTGCTCATCAGCCCCAGTTATAACCTTCTCAACACAGGTCAGCTGGTGCTGGGTCTGCAGAGGGTAAGTTCTCTGAAAGGATTTTCTTATTTTTGTCTTTTTTTTAGTTTTACAATCTAATAATTATAATTTTGGTAGCTAAAAGTAGAAGCTGTACATTTCCTGTTGTTGAGGGTGCTATATGGGGGGTAAGTTGTCACCCTGGGGCTAGCTTTGTGCTCTGTGTATGGGATGAAATATTGCTTTGTTAAAGAAAATCTGTAGGTAACAGTGATAATGCTTGTCTTCTTCCTATAGTGGCTTTCCTCAGAGTTTATCTGAGTGATGTGGTTCTTTGTCTGATCCAACTGTGGTGTTTAATGAAATTTGTTCATTGGAGTGAGTTTCTTGATTAAAAAGCATCTGGAAAAAAAAAACCCTGACTCTGGTAGCTGGGTCACCATCCTTTTCAGTTGGTTTTTCCTGGGATGCTTGTGCTCCTTTCCTTCTTGAAAGGTTGTAGAACAACTGTGGAATTTCACTTACTGTTGAGTGAAAGAACTCAATGTGAAATGTTCATAGATACCAGCCACAGCCTTGATGAACTTCAGGGTGTTTCAGTAGCATCTGATTGCAATTAGAGTGGAGTATTGGGGGTATTTGCTCAGTGAAGATAAAAGCCAAGCATGAAATTGGGTTTTGAAGCCCTTAGAGGGTGTATTTTCACTTGTGCAAGATGTGCTGCCTGTAAAACAGCCAAAGGAAAGGTGTGGTTTTAGTTTGAGATTTAGACTAAGAACTGTGCAAATGATATCATTCCTGGGTGCCCTGCTGGTTTGAGGTGGGCTGAATTAAGCAACCATCTTGTGTTCCTTTCTCCTTCTGTTCTGCAAGTTCCCAGCTGCAAAAAGGGTCTGGGTCTGTTATCTCTGATTTAAGACACCTGGGTACATGCTGTTTGGTGGGGAGGGGAGCAGGTTGGTTTACATATTACAGAGAACAACTGAGGGGGGGAAAAGCCATGGCTAAACAGTTATTTATATCTTGGAAGTCAAATAATTAAATAGAAAGTTCAGCACTAGGCTAATTCAATATTATGCAATTGTTAACTCTAAATATAGTCTGCAAGCAGTCATTAGCGTGTTCCTCTCCTTAATTTTCTGTGTATGTAGGAGCTAGAAACCAATAAAGAGCAAGCAACCTTTGTTTAAAGAGTATAATTTAACTCTTTTGCTACACAGTGTTTAAGGAACCCCTAAAAGCCTGCAGATATCAACGGAGGGAAAGCAGAAAAGGCTTTTATTTCCTAAGTTGAAACGTAAATGTTCCCAGTGAATCAACTTGGAATGCCTCAGTGCTGCTTCCCAGTAGGGGAGGATTCTTTGAGTATTTAGGCCCTTCTGTGTGGGCATAGACATAGCTTAATGCTTATGCTTAAAGACTTCTTTGTATTCTTTGCAGCACCAAACACTCCTAGTTAGTTCCTAAGTTATATTGAATTTGTAGTAGTTGACTTCTTAGCATTGTTCCTCTCTACCCTGCAATGTTTTGAACAGAAGTTAGTAGGTATTTCCCTTAGGTTCATTTTCTTGTCATACTGAGACATACCGACGTAATCCTATGGTGGATTTTGGCAGGATGGCTCCACCGCAATTTGTACTGATGTAGAAAAATAGATGCAAAATGAAACACTGAGCAGATAGGCAGATCATAGAATTGCTCAGGTTGGGAAAGACCTTAAAGATCATTGAGTCTAACCACAATCAAATCCTGTTCCTACTGGTGCTCTCTGTGCCCTTAACAAGCATAATCTGATGCTCCTCAGTGATAGCTATTTTAGTTTGGCTTCTAAAGCTGTAGAGCTGTGTTGGCATGATGCTTTGCTCAGACTAATTAGCTCTTATGCCTGGTAGGTATATTAGCCTGAGCAGGCTGCTATGCTAGTGGGACTAAACTGCTTTCTGTAACAGAGTTCAGTTTTTAGAACTAGTTCAGGTGTCTGAGGACAGTTGCTGCATTATGCCACCTGGATACAGCTTTGATGACATTGGGCAAGTTACTTCACCTTTCTGTGCATCCATTTTCCCTTTCACCCTTTCCCTACTTCATTCCTAGTCCTGTAATGACTTAAACACGTGCTTAGCTTTGTGCTCTACGTATAACCCTATTGGTGTGCATAAATCTTGTGAGAATATGGCTCACACACGTGTTTCAGTGAATTTATTCAGTGTATAAACTCAAGCACATGGGTAAATGTTCATAGCATCTTGGATGTGGGGCAGGATGGTCTTTTACTGTGTGCCTGGATGGTGCAATTTATCATAATGGAACAAACCCCGTCTATAAATGAGTGCAAGGTGTCTGCCAGCACAAATCCAGTTGCCTCAGATTGCAAAGGTGGAAGTAATCTTTGAGGGTGGGGAGGGGCTGGGGGAGAATGAGAAGTTATTAAAAGCAGAAGAGATCTCAAGGAGCCCAACTTCGTTTCGTTCTTATGAAGAAGCTTTGAATACAATAGGGAAAAAGCGTTGGGAGTAATTATCCAAAATGGGTGGCATAAATCCGAGCAGAAAGTAATACATCAGTTTTAAAGCTACTCATTTCAAACTGTGAGTTAGATTTATTTGACCTGCATTTGGGAGCAAATATTAATGAAAGGGCGAAGGCAGCTTATGGCTCTTTCAGTTCTTTCATTTCCCACTAGATGTCTCTGGTGTAAAAACTAATTATGAATGTTCTTGATTTAATTTGGAAAAAAAAAAATTGGATGAGTCTTTTTTTATTATTTCTTTTAAAGTCTTGTGTTATTGTGCAGCATGCAGCTTAACCCTTGATCTTTCTTCAGTAACTACTTCAGCCTCAAATGTGACGAGAGGCCACTTAGAAAAGATGCAGTTAATGGAATGCTTTTTTTTAGTAAAGAACTGTCCAAGCATTATGAGAATCCAACCTTTACTCCCACTGATTTTATTTATTCATTTTTGCTGGTGTCTGTAATGTGTAACTTATCTCCCAGCTCTGATGGTAGGTGTTTGGTAGCTACAGAGGTCTGGAATGTTTGAAACAAGGAACCATCCATCTCCAGACTTGATCTTTCCAAGCAAGGGGCCAATCTGAAGTGTTGAAGTGACCTATGGCAAAGCCATTGCTGTGGACCTGCAGTTACACACAGCTCTGACACTCTGCATGCTTTCTCCTCATTCGTATTTGCTGAGTGCTGGAGTCTGTGTTCAGACATCAATGGATTTTGGCCTGTAATGATGACTTACATCTTTAGGGATGAGCTTGCTGTACCTTGGAAATTCACTGTTGAAATGTTTTCATTAGCACTGGGGGTGCTATAATTACTGGAGTTGTGTTATCCTTACATCCACTGTGTTCAAACAGAAGAAGGTTCGGGCTGGGGCTACCTCTGCAAGAGCTCACATTGGTTTCTTTCCTGCACCATTTCAGCCTTTAGTTACCCAACAGTTCGTTAATGTCAGAATCAGGGCAGGAGCTCAGATATCACCACGGCCCTTTCCAGGCCCTAGCAGGTTGGTGACAGCTCCTCTAATGGAATGCAGGGATGTACAAAATTCAACAGCCATTTTATTGTCCTCTGCAGTCTCCTCTTATGCTTGGCTATGCTCTCCCAAGATAGACATGCCATTAAACACAGTGTAATCACTGGCACAGCAGGTGTATTGAGATACAGACATCTAGTAATGCTTTAAATAAAAGGCATGAGTAATAATAATAATATAAGAAAGCAAACAAAAAAAAAAACCCACAACACTGCCAGTCACCATAAGAAAAGGTATCCACTGGGAAATTAATAATTGCCCTCTGTGGACTGCATAGCATATGCTGGCTGCATCCTGCTGCCATTTTCATTTTAAAATGTTGAAGTTAAATTATAGCCTTATAAGCCTATACACTTCAAAACCTGTGCTTAAAGGTACACAAGCAACAAAAATCTAAACTGCAATGTCTTCATAGCACTACAAAAATAAGACTTACGATGAGTAACAGTAGAAAACAGCAAACAAGTGATTCTTCTCCCTGCAGAAAGCCACAAATGAGTCTCTCTCATAACAGTTGAACCACGTACAGATGCTTCAATAGGGTTGATGACGTTTTTCTGATTGCTTTATTTTGTCCTGCCATTTGTGTTGCTGGGATGTTCTGTCATCAGTGAATGTTCTGCAGTTGGTTCTGTTTTAAACATCTCAAAGGTGATGGAGAATGGTTAGGAAAAACTTTGTTGTCCTACCTAACTACTATGAGGGGAGATGCAGAGCAAACGGCACACAGCCTAAAACACCACTAGCAGGGACCTGGCCTTGTTTTGCTTTTCTTTCCCCTGAAACTTTCCCCTTTTTTTCCACTTTTTCCAGTTATTCTGCTGTTGTGTTTCAGACTGAACTCTGCTCTTCAGTCCTGCATTTCAGTGCCATGGTAAGGTAGTCCCAGCTCTCAGCACTTGCATAGTGTGCTGCTGGGAAACCAGAGGACTGTGTATGCATTTGTTCTCTCTATAGCACCTCACAGAATCCCCAAGCTTGACAGGAGTCTGTGGGCATTATTATAATTAGATAATAGAATAATTTCATATGCAATTGAAAGTGCTGCAGGGAAAGAAGAGGGGTATTTAGGAAAGTGGATTGTAATTACTTGAGCTGGAATTTGGCCAGGATACAGAGGTTAGTCTTGCAAAAAGTACCAAGGGACCTTCAATGAACACAACTAGTTAGGATCTCAGTTAGACTCCTGATTTAAAAGATGCAGCCCTCCCAGCCTGGTGCCCCCCAGTGTACTCACTGAGGACTGAATCAGAGCTACCACAAAAAGCCACAAGCAATTTTTCATGATAAAGGTGAAAAGGAAATAGAGGTGACTGGGAATCATTTTTTTTCTTTCTGCCCCTAATTGTCCTTGGCATTTTTTCCAACGCTTTCCATGTGAAACAAAAAGTTTGATTCAATGTAAAGTAGTGTGGGAGGGAAACAAGTGGTGCTGTGGGGAGCTGGGATTTTAAGTCTGATGGTTAAAGCGATGATATTGTCTGTTCAGAAACCTCAAAAAATAGGAATTGGATGCTCTTTTCAGGGAATGATGAGCACAAACCCTGCATGGCCTAATAGAAAATCCTAGCATAAAATCTGAGCTTGAATCAGACCCAGCAGCCCAGTAATGATTCTGCTTTCAGACGTGGGGAAGATGCTGGTATCATTGAGGGAGACTCTGATTTGCCCTCTCTGGAAAGGACCCTTCTCATTTTCATCTTTACTGCAAGTCAAAAAGATATATGCTCTCCAAATAATAGCAGTTTCCTTGTGCTGGAGTTATAGTGGCTTTGTGATACAATAAACAGCACCCTGTCATAAGTCTTGTATAAAAAATGGCCTGACATTTCTTTAAAAGTAAAGAGAAACACTGCTGCAGTGATGACCTCTATGCAAGGTCACAGATGTTTTGCATGGTGGGGGAAACTATGGTTACATACTTACAGGCCAGGATATATTGCTTACTTTTCACAAAGCGTTTTCCTGAGAAATTACAGTACATTAAAAAAGTCGGGTGAGCTCCACTCGGCCTTTTAGTGCTCCTTTTTTAAATGATACAAACCAGGATAAATATGGCTGGGTGGGTTTCTAATGTATCGCTCCCCCTTCACATCACTCACTTTGCACTTTAAAAAAGGGGGGGGGGGGGAGGAAGAAAAGAGTCTCTAAATGCCTCCCGCTCCAAACTGGATGAAGTTTAGAAGAATAACAATAGAGCAGGTCTTGCAAAGGTTTTGAATGCAGCATACGCTTGGAGAAGTGCCTAAATGGATATTTATCAGGACATCTGCAGAAATTGCATTGGAGGTCTCGCCACAGTAGTTTACTTATTAGATTTCTTGTACTCGCCAGCATGTGGGAAGTCAACTGGTGGAACTTATGGCCATCGTGCACTGCTAGAGCCCTGGGTTAAACTTTTGAGGTTAATATCCTGCAGCAGCGTAAACTGACTTACCAGATTCAAGCGAGTTACTTCATTTGATGCTGATGGATCCGGTTGTGCGTTTGACCCCTGTATGTATTGAATGCATCATCAACGAGGAACTCGCTATGGTCAGAAAAAAACATTTCCCTCAGGACTCTTTACTTCGTGGTCTGCTCCCTTGAGATGCTGTGCAGCTGGGTTCCTGCTCCTGTGTCAGCTCAGGCTGAGGGTGACAGAACTCCCTGAGCTCTGGGGGCAATGTGAAAACCTTGCTGATTTACCAGCTGAAAATGTTCCTGGACACTTTTATTCACATGGAAATAGGCGTGCCAGGAATGCAGTCCATCCCAGCAAAGTGAGGAATCTGACTGATGAATTCAGGTTGAAATATTGGTGGCAATTCCCTTTTCAAACTGTGTAATCTTAAGCGTTAGGGTAATTCAAAATCATTGAAGGTTATTCTATACACAGTCAGCTGAAAACTGCATTGGTTCAACAGCTGCTGTGTGAATACTTGGAGATCTCTGCAGTAAGACTAGGAACCAGGTCTGAACTCAGGAGTCCTTAAAAGTTAGAGCCTGGTTTGCCAAACAAATAACAGCATCTGAAAGGCAAACGAGTATGGGGGAAGATTTGGGTTATTCATCCAGCTCACTGGGCTCACAGTTCAACTTCCTTCACGGGACACATGCAGATGTAGGATCACAACACCATTTTTCTGCTTCCAGTTCTCCAGCTGGTGCCTTTGGAGTAGATTCAGTGCCTCTTCATGAGTCTGTATTTGAAGAAGTGCAGTTTTGTACACTCATTAAGGAGCATTTCTTGCCCAAATAGCTTAGCACAAGACATGATTTGAGGACAGAAAATACAAAATACAAAAACTGTTTTATTTCTTTTCTTCCTTCAACCATACATCAAAGCCAAGAAAGGGACCCAATTCCATAGACTTCTGGAGTCTGCTGGACCACATTTTTCCAGATGCTTTCAGCAAGTTAAAAGGGCAGGTAGAGAGGGAAGGTGAACAAAACCCAGCTTCTGCTGAACAGGGTGCTCTTTGAGTACTCCTCCTGAATTTGATGGCGTATTTGCAGAGTAAGGGACCCAGGTAAGAGTGGATGATGTTCTGTAAGCCGTTCTGAGGCTTGATTCCAGCCCAGCAATGAGCAAGGTGTGATTGCTGTTCTCTGTGTCTGCCCCACTGTATGGACAGAACCATTTCTGATCCGCTTTTCAGTGGAATAACACCAAAGTTTGGTTACTGTGTGGTTGCTGAAAAGTACAAGCACGTAACCCTAAGTATTTTGTTACCATTTAATAGAGCACTGCCCTTTATAGCAGGTTGAAAACGATCGCCTCCATTGCCTGGGGACATGGTATAACGGGAAAACGTTTTCCCTACTACTTCTATATTGTCCACTGGATGTTAATTTACTTAACTGAAGTTCTGTTTAAAAGACAAGCAGTGTAAGATGTCAATACACTTATTAGAGATCTGTGGGTGTTTGGCTAATAGGTAGTGGTGCTGATCAGGTCATTTCAAATTAAGGTCTGTCTTTAATGGTACCACGCTGTGTGTTCCCAGCAAGGCGTTTGAGCACTCAGGAAGCACTCAGGAAGGGCTTCTCCAGTTTTTATGCTGGTAATCAGAGCCAGAAGTGCTTTAAAAGAATCAAATAAAGCATATGAGCAAATCCTGCTTAGTATTGCCAGGTAAGAATTAGGGGTTCTGTGCGTTTGGATTCTGAGCAGAGCACGGAGGTGTGGGGCTGATATTCCAGTGAAGATCACAGTAACTTTGCTAAATCACTGCTTTGATGTGCTGATGTTTCAGACTTGGGCATGGAACGGTGTTTGCTTCTGTGGGGAAACTGAGGCAGGCTTTTTCTGGATTGCATGGCAAGTGATGCAAATGTATGAGCTGTTGTTATTGGCGGGCTGCTGAGCTCGTCCGATCTCATGATCTGAGCCAATATGCATAAATCTCAAAGGGTGGGATTAGGAATAACAACTCCTACAGGCAGAGTTCCCGGTTCCCTCTCTTGCTGTTCACTCTTGTGAACCTGTGACTTGAAAAGGGCTGCCAGGCATAAAAAGATCCTGTTTTACAGAGTTAGTCAACATAGTCCCATGGCTTGGCATTGCATAAATCACACTGAGCACTTTCACCTCTGGGTAAACTGTAGTGGGAGAGGAAGAGCCAGGAGGTAACTTGAGTCACAGCTGTTAATGACAAAGGAAAACTTCTAGCTGGTTTTCCAACATACATTAATTTAGTAGCTTTTTAAACTTCTCGTTGTGTTCATCCCTTTACCACTGCTTGACCCATGAAATTGTAAAGCAGACCCTTTGTTTGCCATGCAGAGTAAGAGCTTAATCTGTTTTTTCCCCTTCTGTCTCATCCATCCCCCTTCTCTCCTCCAGCCTCTTTCAAACAAATTATGGGAGATCTGTATTTAATCCGAGCTGTTCTTTCATTGGGTTTTTCAGTCAACAACAACAAAAACTCATCAGCTGTCAAGCAAACAGCAAGCAGCTAGCAACATGGTGGAACTGCAGTTCAAAGGTTGTCCAAAGGAAAGATACTGAATTTTCTCGAGGATCCTTACTACTCTGATTTTGGTTTAATTTTTTTAATCCACTAGATGGCAACAGACAGCTGCTTACAGAGCTCTGTCATAGCAGCAGGCAGTCTCCACTTTGGGCTCCTTCCCTTTATCTCAGTTACTTTATTTAAGGGTATAGTATACAGTGACCTCTGCTGCCTTGAACTCTATGGAGAAATGTCTGAGACATGTACAATGTGCTTCCTTTGTTTAAATAGACACTGTCAAGGTGTTGTATGCTCTGTCATTCAACCCCCCCTGGGAAGCTCACCAGTAGAACAAATTTTCTTACAGGTATTTTATCCCCTTTGCACATGTAGAATTGTTTGGAAAGGTTTGTCATCTGATGCTTTGAGAGGAAAAATGCATTTCCAACTCATTGGCAATTTAAGCTATGACCTTGGTGGGTGTCTCTTTTGTCCAAATGACTTTGTTCGTTTCCTACCTGCAAAATGGGATGAAAGTTTTGTGAAAACCCTATAGAAGATCTGGATGGTGTTGTTAAATGAGTACCATTCCAGAGCAGATGTTGGGATTTTAGCTTGTTTGTAAGCTTGCCTTTTTAGAAGGTCATATGCAAAGGGAGTGTAAAAACATCAATTCTGGAAAGGTGCTGTGGAGTGGAAAAATGCTATAGTGAATATTGAGGGATCAAAAGCATGAACAATATGAGAAATACCTTCCCTGTGACTCCTCTGATAAACATTTCTCTACTGAGGCATGTACATCTTCCAAGCTGTTGTGTTGTGCAGACCAGTGGGGTATTTCCATTTTGTATTCAGCTGGACTTCAATGCTGTCCTCTATAGAGCAAATGCTGTCTGTGCAATGCATTCTCTGTGTAGGCCTGAGGCCATTGCCTCTTATCCTCTACTCTACAGAAGTGCAGAATAGAAACGGAAAATTCTGCCTATTTCCACCTGCAATTGTGCTCTGTTTCAATTGAGCTGTATGCTATCACTTTAAAAACAATAGATGGGGGGAGGGATGTATAGCCTGGAATAATTAGACTAAGAAGTGCCAACGGATGTGACAAGCAAATCTTCACTGAAAGATTGCTGAATATTTAAGCTGAATGCATGCAGCTGGTTATCTTGTTCTTCACCACAAGGCCAAAACCTGCTCACCTCATTCACAAAGTCTCACTGACTGGCAAGTGAGGGTTTATCCCACAGTGTTCTTAACTGTTATCTGCTTACGTATCATAGAATGGCTTGGGTTGGAAGGGACCCCAAGGATCATCAAGTTCCAACCCTTCTACCACAGGCTGTGTGTGTGTGAGGGGGTGGGTATAAATCACCTTGCTATCAAAATGTTAATTACTTGACTCAGTGTGTCCAGTCTGGGGGACTGTAGTGGTCAGAGAAAGTTATGAGGGATTCTGAAGCCTTTTAGCAACAGTCAGACTCTAGCCAGAGGCCTGATGCCAAGTTTTTCAGCTGTCAATTACAGGTGCTGGATCTGCTGCCCTTAGAAAGGCTTGATAGTCAAAACAAGGAGTGAAGACAGCCTTAGAGTCAGACTGTTTAGTTTAAGCAACTGATGTATGAAGCTTCATCTTCAGCTGTCTTTAAGCTCAATCACAGTGTGCAGGGATTGTGCTCGTGTGGGAGCTGCATTGGAAGGGCTCATTCCAGACCTGTGTGAATAGCACACCTTCATTTCTCTGCTGAGCTCTTGCTGGCAATCTGGAGATGGATGGGTACAGCTTTCTTGGCTTTTCCACCTTAGGTATAATCCTTCATAGAGTTTTGATCACAGGCTGAGTAAGGGAAGCCACCTGCTCTACTTCTAAAGAAGAATATTGTGCCTTCAGGGCCCTTAACAGATGGGTTCCACCATTACAACTCACTGTCCTCGCAGTCTGTACATATGTTGAAATTAATGGAAGCTCATGGTAATGGTACACTCTGAAACTGTACATCATGAGCAAGTGTGATTTTTTTGGTATATATGTCGTCTTTTGTTGGGGTGTGAAAACAAGAGTATAATGGTACCTTATTTTCTAATATTGTTAACTTTCCAGTTATATGAAATAGAGATAATTGCTGAATAAGAGGCACAACTGCCATGTAAGTGCAGAGAGATTTCATCGTGATGCTGTTCAGTATTAACCACTATACCCCAATGTTTTCTGTGAAATCAATAAGATAAAATTTTACCTTGTTTGAAGCCAGTTAGACTTCCTTACTACACAAGCACTGACAGTGTGTTCCTAGGCACAGAGCAGAGCTAGGCAAATGAATTTCTTCACTCTGCAAGCCTCCAAACTCTGGCATGTGTTTACACATCAAAGTTGTAGGGTTGCCTTTAGTTTGGATGGCTTTTAAGAAGAAATTTGGTTCTCGGGTTCTTTTTGCTGCAGTCTGTGTTTCTGCCTGTGCTCTCAGACAGCAGGCGTTGTGTTCCAGGAGAGGAGCAGCCACCGTCTGGGCTGAGAAGTGCCACGATAGGATCAGAGCTGTACAAACATTCACTTCATAACTGAAATGTTGGGTTTCGCAGCTCTGGTGAAGCTGCCCCCGATGCAAAGGACTGCTCTGATAACTGCAGAGCAGTTAACTTCCATTTTACTCTGTAGATTTTGCCCGAAAGTTGTGTGGTTTTTTGTTTTTTAAGCATGTTTTATATTTGACAGACAGGACAATAATTGCTGCAAGAAGAATGTGACTGTCACAGAAATTCACAGAAAGCGCGTTAAGGTTTAGTTCCATTTTGTTTCTTTTATTCCAAATGCAAACAACTTATGGGCAAATAAGCGCAGTGCGTTCCTCAGTAGGGCCTCATCTTTCTGTCTCAATGCGAGGAGAAATTCTTGGTATCTTTGCTATTTTTTTTGAGTCCAAAACAATTTGATTTCACCTTTCTGTTGTATTCACGTCTGTTGCGCTGTGCTACAACTGACTCCAAGTGCACTGCCTCAGTGTAGCTCCAGGTGGTGGTGATATTTTAAATAGCAGATGGGGAGACCCCAAAACTGAAGACAGGGTTTGGTGGAGGGGGAAGCGTATATTCAACCCCCTTTTAAATAATTAAAAAGTACAAAGCAAGTGAGCAAAGGTATCAAAAGCAACCCCTTTCCATGTGGTGAACTCTCTGTAGCACCCGGTGTGAACGTGAGAACCTTCACTTGGCCCCCTGCACTGCCACACATATGGTCTCACACATAATAATGTGACATGCTGCACACTGAGAAAATATTTTGTTGAAAATATGAGTAAAGCAGCATCTTTGCTTTTCCTGGCTAATTAGTGGTGGGATATGTAGATGATTTGCTTTTCTTGGAGAGGCTTCGTGTGGAAAAAAAAAAATTACCTTTGTGTTCAATATGGTAAATACAGATTTAATCCGGTCAGTTGCTCAAAGGCTTTGTTTGCTTTTTCTCCATGCTATTA
Organism: Phasianus colchicus; assembly: GCF_987193195.1. Classification (NCBI taxonomy): domain Eukaryota; kingdom Metazoa; phylum Chordata; class Aves; order Galliformes; family Phasianidae; genus Phasianus; species Phasianus colchicus. The sequence goes on from NC_143462.1 coordinate 4,867,927, forward strand.
CCACCTTTGTTGGGACGTGAATTATTTTATTTGTATTTAGACAGCCTGGTTACTGAACTGTTGTTGTCTTTTACATTTATTTTCTGTTCTACATCTTGTATTACCAGTGGGCATCAGCAGGCTTGGTTAGCAATAATGCCTGTTTCTAGAAAAAAAAAGCAATGATTTTGTGAAACCAAGAAATGTTCTGAATTCTACGGTCTTCTCTTATGTTTGACATCACATCTGTGCTTCAGATTGTCAATTATTTTTTTTTGTGTGTGTTTATTTTTTTAAAGGAATTGTTTTATATTCCTTCCCCTTCTAAAGTTCTCTAAAGTGATTTGCAGGTGAAGTGTCTAAGATTCTCTCTGATCTCAGATCTGAATGTCCCTTTTGAGAAGGTGGAAGAAACAGATATCTGACCTGGGTATCTATTGCACTGTGAAGATGTCTGGACTCTGAATTTAAAAAGTCAGGCTTTCAGAAAGGTGCATTAGCATCCAGATTGTGCAGCCAAGGTCTGGGAGGTGGGGAAATCATGGGAAGGGTGTGGATGGAGTGTTGGGTCCAACAGTAGAGGCTGTGGATGGTGTTTAAGGTGCAGTAGCTCAGGAAATGCTTTGGGTGCTCAGCAACCCTCTGTTCTAATAACATTTGTGCTCAGAATGTCTTCTGATGGCAAGAATGTGGCCTGCAATACTGTTTTAGGGCAGGGAGCAGGGGAGAAACTTAGAAGGGTGGGGTGCCTTCACCTGTACAGAGTGCCTTAAGATTTAGAAGGCAAACTGTTGGCTGGGTCCAGATTTCTCCCCCGCATGCTGTATTGTCTACATGCACAGAAGGGGATTTGTTAGCATGATGGTTTACCTAGATAGCACTGAGAAGTGTGATATCGTGGAACATATGGGCTGCAATATCATGGCAGAGTAGCCTGTGTGAAGGATGCAGCAGCTCAGAAAATAGTCTTGCTTTTGACAGTTTAAAGGCATGCTGTTTAAAACTGAACGGAAGCAAAACACTTGGATTGCTATGGCTTGGAGAAAATGCTTCACTTGAAGAAAGTGTCTTGAATGATCACTCCCTTCTCCCCATATTTCAGTGGCTACAACTAAGAACAAAAAAACCCAGAAGTTTGTTACCCTAAAAGTCATTGCTCTAGTGCAGGGAGTAGAGATGATGATGAAGCTCACAGCCAAGTGAAGCTGATGAGGCTTCCTTTGCTGATATGAATAAAAAACCAACCAAGGGTCTGGTTCTGGAGATGAGGAGCTCATTTTACAGCCCATAATGCTTGTGAGTGCAAGTGCACCTCATATCACAGGGTAAAGGCACTATCCTTGCACTGCAGTTTTCATGGCAAAGCTCTGATCCGAATCCCGTTGCTTTGGAGGTTCTCCCATTTATTTCAGTAGGATTTGATTGCTGCTTTCTCAGCTACAAACAAGAAATTTGCTAGCTTTGAGAGATATGGGATAAGAGCCTTAAACAGTTGAGAACACATCACCAAAGTAGAAAGTGTGTGTTTCCAGCACTGCTCTGTCTGTGTTCAGCACCCATTAGCAAAGCCACAGAGCAGCTGAACCGAACTCTATTGTCACTTCTTTGGAGAATTTGCCTTCACGTGCCTTTTGCGTTATTGTTACCGACAAGCCTAAGACACTGCCTAATGTTAATTCTGCTCATTGCTGCCAATTATAATCAGAGCTAGTCAAAATAAACAAATTAAACAAATAAACATGTCAAAACATCTCAGTCGTAGAGAAAATAAGCCAAGTCTGAACTCTATCAGTGCTGCAGTGCAACCAATGTGCTGCGTGCTGTAAAATGTTCTGTCGCGTCTTTCACCTTTTGTGGAGGAGAGGGAAGGAGAGGTGGGTCAGTTTAGAATTACAGTTTAGTTCTGCCCTGCTAAGGAGTCTGCAACCGAAACCAAATGAAACCCAAATGTTCCTTCAGCTCCTTTGCCCAACCTAATGATCATCTGCTGTATGTTTTAAATGTTTTTTTTTTTAAGAACTTTTTTTTCTTGAGTTGATTCTTTGCTGTCAGAGTGCCAAGACACTAAATCACTGCGGGATTTGGACAAGATGCAGGTGAAAATACACCAAACCCGAATATACACTGCAATTAAAGCATGCTGCTGCTGTGACATAACACCAACCAAAATGGTAAAGCACGATGCAACTGAAATTAGAAAGCACTCGGGTTGAAAAGAGAAATACACAAAACGCTTTTGTTGGACGGAGGGGACATCTTGGCCTGGATTTGTTACGAATCAGTGGGAATGGGAGGAGGGGACCACCTATTTATTTATTTATTTTAGTGGTATGCTAACCTTAAAAATATGTTCTGAGGTTAAAGGAAAAAGCTGTCGCTTTAGACAGGTGGTTCTTGTAAAGAGGTGATCTTTTAAAGTGCAGTCTTAGCATGTCAAAGCCGACGTCTCGGCAGAGATAAAGCTATAATGCAGGTGATTGCAGGGACTCTTCTGTTGTCTGTCATAACGCTTTAAAATCTGTTTCAAAAGTTGCGTTTGGAAAGAGACTTGTTTTTTAATATAAGACACATGCACTGAGTATTTGTTTGGAATAGCTAGCGAGTTGGAAACGGATCCTTGAAATGCAGGGCATGGAAACAACGGGTTTGCAGGTCTCAGCGGAGCTGAGTAGTGTTGGTAACTTCATGCTGATAACCTGGTGGGCCAGTGCCCAAATGCTGAACAACTGCCTGCTGAAAACTGGTGTGACCCTACTGAGGTGAGGGATGGCAAGCATGACTTGGAGGGAGATGTCCTTAATGTCAAACTAAGAGGAGTGCCTCAACAGATGACCATTGGGGTGGATGTGGCTGCTTAACCAGCAGTCGCTCATCCAGAAGCAATGCTGGAAACACGCAGTGATGTTCTGCTCAGCTATGAGGCAAAACCCAAGCAGCTTCCTTGAGGTTGGTGCAATCTTGGAGAGTGTGAATTCCACACAAAAATATATAGGGCTCTTAACTGCTGAGGTTCTTCCTTCTCTCCCTCCCTTTTCTTCTCCCCACAATGTTTTTAATGTAGATAGGGTCTGGGGGGAGGAAAGGAACAGTGTGCCTTTGAAATGTTGTTTGCTGAAGACAGTATATAGAATCTTGGTTATTAACAGCCTCTCACAAGACAGTTATTTTTGGAGTGGCCTCTGAGGAGGCAACCTCTTGGAATCGAACTCATTTATTCTGCGTTTCACTGTCCTGCCATTTCCTGCAGAGAGAGGGGAAAAGTGAAACCACATGTTTTGAGGAGCGAGTGTAGGAAACCCCACTGAAGACAAATGACTGCTCCTCTCCCCTGGCAATTAGTCAAAGCCGGGCTGTGTGCCAGCCCAGGTGTTCCCGACTGTGTATAAATTTGCCAAAGAACAATGAAAATAGCATCTGATTGTGCTGACAGATTCTTCTGGTAATTTCCTGTTGTTTGGCATCTTCAGGTTACTTTCCCACAATTATGGATCCTGATGAAGTCTGGGGCCTTCAAATCCACTTTTTAACTGGAAACAAAGATATTGTGTGTGTTTGTGTGCACACGCATGCCTAGCCCTGTTCTCTCAACCCCCCCAGCCTTTCCCCCTACTTACCAGATGTTTTAATTTAATTTGCTTTGCAAAATACATATTTTAATGAGTCTGAATTAAAAGAAGAAAAAAAAAAACTATTTGCACCTGCATCATATAGAATTTCTTGGCAGTCCCACCGTGGCTTTTGCCAGGATTCATGCTCATTCTATCGCTTAAACCTACTACTTGGAAGGCTTTCCTCTTGTGCCTTCCACTATCTTCTAAATCAAGGCTGCTCAAGAAACACTCGCTAATGGAACTCAGAGCCCTGAGATGGCCACGGGAGAGGCAGAGTGATTTGACAGCTTGGGATGCTGACAGCAAGGTGCTGTTAAAAGTGAGGGGTGTCTTCAGATGCCAGCCATTGTTTCTGGATCTGGGGGAGCAATGGCTGTCCCTGAAGAGCTGCGAGTTTTATCATCTAGAAGGGGAGAGGAGAAGCAGAAGGGAAGGCAGACTGCAGCGAATTTAAACCTTCGTGCAATCCAGTCTGTCAGGAAGCTATAAATACTCGTTTGGGTTTTTTAAGCAACTTGAATTTTATATACATATTTTTTCTTTGAGTTGGAACAGAGCTGGATGGGCACCAAGGGACACTTGCCCTGGGTCCGTTGTCTCATTTCTTTTTGGCCTGCATTGCAAGAAGGAAAGCAAAGTGCACAGGGGTGCCTTGCTGCAGTGTGTATGAGAAGAAGGGGGTGAATTCTGCCCAGAATTTCCTCCAGCATTTCCTGCTTTGGCGTAGTTTTTCCTAGATGATCAATTCAAAGAGTAACTCAGAGTTTTGCAGTGTTTTGCACTTTGGTGACTTAATTTTACTTTATTTTTGTGGTTTAAGTGTGTGTTCCGCAGAGAACTGACTTCTGTGATTTAGAATGAATAATTCCTTCCCTGGCTTGAGAATTTTCTGCCTTTGTCTTGCCCTTAAAAAGTGGACTTTATTATTTATGGAGCACGTGAAGCAGAACCAGGGTTGATCAACAACACCTCACTTCTTAACTCTTTGGAAAATATCACAGTCTGCACTAACTGAACGTTTCTGCCAAATATCTGCTTTCTCTGGGGAAAAGCCAACGCAAATGCAATGGCAACAAAGCTCAGGTAGATTCTTGTAGTCCTGCTCTTTGGGAGGAGCAGAAGGATGCACATTTCAGCAGATGGAGGACCTTATCTTTTTGCCACAGGTAAAGGCAATGGCTGTGTTGGGCTGTTCACTAATAGGAAAGGCAAGGTTGTGGTGCTCTGCTGTCCCACAAGGTTCTCTACTTTGTGGCCACCAGTTTGACCCACCTGCCATGAAAACAACTTGCAAAGTGTGCTCTGCTGCCTGGCCCCCCAGCTTTCTGTTAAACTCTCTGGCAGAGATCTGTATTTGTTCCAGAAGGTCTCTGGTTCACATTCTGCTGACAGCCTTTGCAGGGACCATCGCAGTTCCCTCAGTGATAATGGCTGTTACCAATGGGTGTCCCGAGTGTATTTCACTGAGCAGGTTAGGAAAAGGAGGGAAATAATGTTGTGAAACTCCCCCTTCACCCTCTGGTTTTCATCAAAAAATCCTTTTCGGTGGAAATCTTCTCCCAGCTGGAGTGTCGCCTTCTGTTCAAATCCCTAAAATTAGACTGAGTCTTCTCTCACTTAAACAAATCCATGCTGTCTGCTTGACGGTAATTATCCTTCTATAGCAGTGGCAAAGACATGCAGGTTTGCAAAATTCTTTGAAGATGAAAATCTCTGTGCAGATCGTCTTGGCACCCGCACACAGCGGTAAGCAGGTAGAACACATGGGAAATGGGTTTGAAATGCTTCTCCCCGTGAGCAAGGATGTGGCTGCAGCAATGCACGAGCCACGCTGGGATTCCACCTTCCAGTGACTATTTCAGGTTTCTGGCTCTGGGGAGCTGCCAGCTCTCTACCTGCTCATCCTGATTCAAAGCCTACTGGAAGCAATTAGAAGCTTGTTGCTAATTAGCAATGAGATCTGAAGTGGCTCGTGCTTCCCAGGTCCTTCTGTCTGCAGGTCCCACCTCGGAGCACCTCCCTCCCACGTGTCCCAGCCCTCTGTTAGGAGCTGTGGTGGCTCTGAGGGCTTCTGTCCCTGGGAAGGCTGATCCCAATTAGCGGTCTCCCCATGTGCTTCTGTGAGATCAGGCAATAAATACTGCATGAATATGACATCCCTCTAATAGGACCTCGCTGTCTCCTAATCGATTTACAGTGAGTGAGTGACACGGAATCATCCAGCCTCCATAAATCAAGGCTGGTGTTCTAATTTCATACCGTTAATGGCATGTCAGGGGGCTCGCTCCTGTCGGGCTGAGCATTGCTGGCATCGTGATTTGCAGTCTCCTGATAGTCCTATGGAGTGCTGGTAAGCTCTGCAACACGTCAGGTGTGGGAGGTCTGCCCTGTTGCTGGGACAGCTGTGCTGCTCACACCAGCGCTAGCGAGGCTCTGTATGTTTGTTTTTTGGGGAAGTTCTTTCTTTGCTCTGTCTTTTCTCCTGTTTTTCTTTCTCCTCTTCTCCCCCTTCTTCCTTTCTGTTTGTACCCTTGGTAAGTCAGGCAGACCTCAAATTGGATTGTTACCATTCGGATGAAGCAGTGGATAGGGGAGGTTGCTTTCTGTTCTGCGTCTCCTGTACAGCAGTTTACACCACTTCTTCTGCCTCAGTTTCCCCGTTTCCACTCTGCTTGGAGGATGTTTTTCAGGACAAGGACATTCTCTCTCAGCACTTGTTCTGCTTTTGCAATGAGGCTGCATTTCATCTGAGACTTCAGTGCATCACAGCTCATTTATTGTATTCCAATGGCCATAGAATTCTGTCAACCCGATGGAGGGAGCTGGAAGGTGGATCTGTCAGGATCTACTTCTGCTTCTTGAACAGGCTTCCTATATGGCTCTAGGCAACTCATTATATAGCTTTCTGCCTCAGTTTCCCTACCTGTGACATAAAGACTTGGGCTCTGTCCTACAAACAGCTTTAAAATCTAAAGAGAGATATTTTTTTATTATTTTTTTTTTTTGCCATTGCTGAACACTGGTTTATTAAAATTAAATGAAAGCATGCATGTTTAGGACCTGTTCCTAGTCAGCCTCATTGCTTTCATTCTTTGACTCTCGGCTCTAACAGTGGTGCATAATGGATCATAAATTTGCCCCCAGATTAACAGCCCTAACAGAGTTCTTGTGAAAAGAAACCACTGCAGCAGGTGGTTGGCAGGAGTTGAACCGTAGACTTCGGCACCAATGGAGACTTGAGTGAATGGCACTGAAGGCGTCGTTCTGTTAAGTGGCTGCGGAAGGGAACTTAAAGGTTCCTCAGGCACCCCCAGCAGCTGAGGAGGTGACACGTTCTTTACAAGTATTTTACTTTCACCAACTGGGATTTTTATTCTCGTTATAAGGCGGTGAAAATGTTGCTTTCAGAATGTCCCAGGCTGCCCAAGGAATTTGATCACCCAGTTCCTAATAAAATGAATGCAACTGGAAGCCTAAACCCTCGTGGAAGCAGTAGAAATTAGTATTGGTGTTTTGTTCCTGTTAGATAACAGCCTTGCTTAACTGGGAAATGGAGCTGAAGGAGCTAAGCGGGGTCCTTTGTACACATGGACTTGCTGTTTTTGGAGAAGCGTTCTGGTTTTAGATCAGACTTGCCATGTGATTCTGAAAGGCACATGGGAGCGTTCCAGCAAATAGTCTGGGTAACAAACGGTGCTGCTGCTTTTCAGCAAAGTATCTTAATAGAACCTTAGTTTTTAAAAAGGAAAAAAATAAATAAAAGTAGTATAAAAGGCAGCATTTTTGTGCGTAGCTAATTTCTCTGCCCTGGGAGAGGAATATGTGTACACCTCCTGTTATCTAAGAAAGTGTGCTCCTATGCTTTAAGGTTTATGAAAAAAGTAGTTCTTGCTATGGAAAAAAAAAATAGGGGATGATTCCATTCTTTCTTTTCCAAATGATATTGTCATTGGATCAAGCAAAGAACTCTGGAATACATAGGGAAGCATTGTCCTGCAAAAGCAGGGATGCTACAGGCAAGGAAGAGCAGGGAGGCAGTGTGGGCTGCCAGAAATGGAGGGCCTTGGTTTATTGACAGCTTTATCCATTCACCTGGCTGGTCAAGGCTGTGGAAATGCTGTCTGGCTTTTTTTGTAGGCTACATCAGGCTGTCCCTCTCCCCTAGATACGGGTGTGTAATTTTCACTGATGTCCTGGGGAAAGGGATAAAAGAATAAATCCAGTCTCTTGGGAATGAGACGTATTCAAGGTGTGGCCATCAGACATCCTAACTAAATTCTGAACTTCTGAATATCTTGAAGCAGCTTTCATAATGAGGTTAATCTCAAGTATATTGCTGCTAACTCATTGGAGGGATCATTCTAGCTTGATATTACTAAGAAAGATCAGACTCCTTCCCTCTCTGTTTGCACGTGTTAACGTTCTTCCCCTACCTTTCAACCTCAAGCCTGTGACCTCTGAACACAAGCTCAAAAATTAATGCTTGGTTTTGTTTTTTTCAGCCTGTGTCTGTATTTCTTCAAGTCAGTTATAATGTGCTGCATGACAAATGAGCTCCTAGAACGCTGAAAGTTCTAGGAATATTTTTCTTTTTCACTGTGTTATGTCTGAAAAACAACTTTTGTTCTCTTAGTCTTGGATGGAAACCTTTTGTGCAGAAAACCCTTCAGTGAGTTTCCTTAACTGTGCAATAGCTTTTAGTTGTGCCCCCTCTGATAGATGTGTTCAGCTCCTGGCCAAGAGGGTGAATGTTCCTGCAAACCCAAATGGAAACAAATGGTTAGGTTTGTTTTGGTCTTGTTTTATTTGCACAGAGCTGATTTTCTCCAGTCTGGTCACAGTCAGCCTTTCTCTGTCTGGGGAGCTGATAGTAGTGCTGCCTTGGGTTACTGCAGTGCTGGTTCTACCAACACAAGTGTTGGACCCCCACCAGTGAAACAGGCACCATACCACCCCCTCTCTAGATCTAAAGACCTTCACAAACCCTTCATAAGTACGGATGCTGGCCCTGTCATGCTGGTGAAACTCGATGCTAGTTAACGATGCTCTAACTTCTTTGCTTTGCTGTGTGCTTGCATTGAGCTGACACGCTCTGCTCTGCTAAATGGGCTGAGCAGCACTGCTGTGTGCTGTCTGGCAGCTGCTGCTCATCACCCAAGTGGCAGCTGGACTTCACTTGAGCACAGAGGTTCCCTTATGTGCTGGTTCTGAAACACTTTGTGACTCCTTTAGGGATAAAAAAGATTGATGTTATTTTAATGGAAGATCTCAGAGCTCAGATTTTTTCTTTTTTTTCAAAGTGGAAAAAAAAAAATTCACTTTAGGTGAATCTGTTCCAGGCAGTCCGATCTGATGTTTCTTAAAGGGAATTGGTTATCAGTCAGGCAGGTGTTTTTCAGTGCATCTCAGCCTAGGTCCCTGAAAATCATCACTCATGACTGGAAATCTTGTTCCTGTGTTTTAAATTTTCCTTCCCCCCCCCCCTCAATTTTTGAAGCTAAGCAGCCAAATGTTGGGAATTACAATTCTCTTGGAGACGCGGAAGATTTTCAAATGGTTTTCATGTTTTTTGGAACAGCTGAAATTTGGCTCATCTCTTTTAGTAGGAATTCCGGGATTATTATTATTTCTTTTTTTTTTCCTTTTTACAGTTATGAAAAACAGGTTTGCTGTTCTGGGGGAAGGGAAAAGGATGAGGAAGGTGAGGCTGGGAAGAGAAGACGAATTTATTCTGACTTTATCTTTATTTCAGCCTCCCAAGTTAAATTCTACACTCTTTTACTGAGGCCAGCTGGTTTTAATCATTTCAAGAGAACACTATTTATTAAGTGTCTGTTTCAGGCAGTGTCAAATCCTTCAGCTCCTTCTCTATTCTCCATTGTAAGCAAGAACATCGGTAGCCCAGGTGGGCTCTGAATAGCTTCAGAAAGTAGGTAGGTGAGAATCTATTTATTACTTACTGTAGATCTCAGTAGACAGAGACTCCAATTAAGGCAGGAAACTGACACACTTAGCCAACTCTTTCTGAACAGAGGATGCAAAATGAGTGAATAAAAAATTAAATGAGATAGTCTAAATTTTCCTCCATTTTCTTATGTGGTCTGGAACCATCATTTCTTTGTGATTCCTCTATACCTTTCAATATCTAAACAGGCTGTAAGAAGGGAAGGCTCTTTAGCAGGGTTGTTGTGATAGAACCAGGGGAAATGATTTTGAGCTAAAAGAGAGGAGATTTAGATTTGGATATAAGGAAGAAGTCTTTTAGAGCATCTTTGGTGAGATGCTGGAGCAGTCTGCCAAGAAAGGTGGTAATGCCCTGTCCCTGCAGACAGCCAAGGTCAGGCTGGATCAGGCTCTGAGCACTGATGGAGCTGTGGGTGTCCCTGTGTATTGCAGGGGAGTTGGACCAGATGGTCTTTAAGGGTCCCTTCCAACTCAAAAGATTCTATGAGGAAGCTTGTTTTGTTAAGCTCCACCAAAGCACAGGTGATGCTAAGTAATGTACAAGTCCAAGCAGATAACCTTCGTATTCATTTCCTATGGACCATTTTCCCTTTCGTCCTCATGTCTTAAGTAAATGAACTTACTCCTGTAACTGCTACAAATGACACCGTTACAATTTAAGTTCAACACAGATTTACAGTATCTCAGTTTTAGAACCACAAATAGTCTGTATTTATTTATCAATAACTGTAATCAAATCCATTTCCCTCTCTCCAGGAAAAAAAAGCTTAAAATGTTGAGAGGTAGATGACTTATTGCAATAACAAATTATGGTCAGTTTTGCACAATTGAGGGGTTGCACACCTAATCCAGAGACAAAATGATACCTCCTGCTAACTGTAATTCAACAGAAGTATCAGCACAAGGTAGTTATTGGAGGCTCATTTAAAAGGGTTGATAGAAGTTGGCTTTTGGTGAAATATGTTATTGTTTATGTAATGGCAGATATAACTGGAATTTCAACATTTAGTGCATCTGCTTTCATGCCAAGACTGGTTAAATAGAAGAGATTCTTCTTTAGTGCTCATTTCTATTGAAAATTTGATTTCTCCATAATGTTTCAAACCCTATTAAATTACTTTGAAAACAATGCAGGAAACAAAAAAAAAAAAAAAAAAAAGAAAAAAAAAAAGGAAAAGAAAAGATGGGGGGAAAAAAAGAGGAGAAGAAAACCACCCATCATCAAAATTTCAAACTCTGGGTGCTTTCCAGCAAGCTGTTCTTGAATGAAAACACTACTCTGTCTTCAGTTAAATATTGGCTGTAATGTAAATATATTCGTGCATTCGGTTACACTGCAGAAATCTTTAACTGTAGGACAGGGAGAAAGCAAAGAAAAGAATGATCATAATCATTAGCATTTATATTTCTGCTCAGTAGGAATATGTGACTGGTAAAGTACAAGATGCAGCAGTGGATACTTGAGGAGGAAGCAAATTGAAGGTCCTTTCTGATTCTTTTTGTGGAAAACTTGGGGAACTTGGAATTATTTGCGTTATGCCTTAATGTTGGCCGAGCAATAGTGCAATACAGAATGGTATGTATTTCTTCCTCTTAAATCCCTGCAGCTCCTCCAAGCAGCAATGTCTTCAATTAAAAATAAATTTAAAGATACTGTTTAAAAAAATTGCTCCAAGTGCTTTCCCAGACCTGTTTTGGTGGTTTCTTCCTGCATCTGTTACTCAAATATACATTTTCTGTTTTGAAGATAAGTCTTGGACTTGGGATTTGAATGCTTTCCTAAGCTTTGAAATGTCTGAAATCCAGCTCTGTGTTTTCTGCCATTAGCGGTATGCACTGAAATAATGGGAAATAATGACAGAAAAATCAGGAAAACTGTGGAATCATAAAAGCATAGAATGGCTTGTGTTGGAAGGGACCCCAAGGATCATAGAAAAAGCAGCATAAAATCAAAGAATGTTTTTCAAACAAATGCTGATGGTTTTGGAGACAGCTTTTAATACTTGAAGTTGGTCTTAATACCACTGAGGATGCTGACAACACATCAGAGGCAGTTTTTTAATTTGGGTAGGGATTATCTTCGTTGGAGTCATTTGAGCAGCTACCACTGGGTTTGTACTGCAGCCGCTTTGCTTTCTAGAATCAGGTGCAAACTGTCTTCAGGAATTCAGAGCACTTGTAACTCCCAGCAACTTCCCTAAGAGCTGGAAATGAGCTCAGCAATTTCCACTGGAAGGCCTCCCTCTGACAGGTCCCCATCTGAAATCAGTTTGAGCACCGTCTGCGTGCTGGAACCCACGTAAGACGGTCTGACGTTTGTATGCAACCTGTTTTGTTTTGTTTTAAGGGCTGGCTGGCGTGTCCAGAAACACAGCAATCCATAAATTACTGAAAGGCATCATGTTGAGAGGACTTCATTGTTCGCACACATCTCCACTTGACATTTCTGCAACCTTGTGTCATCCTGTAGCATATCCTCTTCATTTTAATAGCAATTTATCATTAATCCATCTGAATAATACTTTTTTTTTTTCCAACAAAAAGAGACAGAAAACATCTGCATATTGAGTAATATTAGCTGCAGTTTGTGTCTCAAGTGAGACTAACTGACAACACTCATTTATTATGACTGTGTAGGCTTAATTGGGTTGACGTAGGATTTGGACTTTGTGAAAGGAGAAGCAGTTTGAGGATCTTTTCAACGAAAATATTTTTAGGGAGAGAAAAGAGTAGGGAGAAGACCGGGGGAGGAGGGAATAAAAGGATAAATATGTAAAATAATGATGCTGAGATGTTCTGTTAAGGCCTAAACATTTAGGAGGTGTTTTAATAATGGTTCTTAAATGAGAGATTAGTTATTAAGCCATATGGTTTGTATTACAGCTCTCATCTTTTGTTTCCTCCTTACGCTGTCAAGCATTAATGTGATTGTTTTGATTCTTAATGTCTTAATGCATCATTCCTCCCGATGCATTAGGCTAATAACTTCGGTCCTCTTAAGGGCAGTGTCGCCATTCATTACTCTTCCTGTTTTGGCTGACTCTAGAAGTTGAAATGGGGGGCTTAAAAACTATCTACATGTTCCAGCGTTTGTGAAGCCAGCACATTGAGATCATTGAGAAAATCTGAAGTGCATTAAAAGCTGCTTATTTCCACTGTGCTGATGACATACGTGCAGTCCCTGAGCCTTCCCCTAAGGCAATTTCCAAGCTCTTCTGCTATAAGTGACTGCATTTGAGTTTGCTGTGCTAACTCTGAACGAGGCTTTTAGAGCTCTTTGTAAAACTTCAGCAGATGGGGTGTTAAACTTGCTGCCCTTGTTTGGACGAGGGGCCGTATCTGTGTATGCAGAATATGGTTTTCTCTTAAAAGATGTCTTCTCTACATTGGCATAAGAATGCCTAAGCAGAGTGAATTGGGGTCTTTGGAGTTGATTTAACGAGGAAATGTGTAATTTCTGGATATTCAAGAAGAGTAGTGAAACAAGTGGCTTCACTTTGCAGGGTCCTCTGTGAAGACCTGGTCTTGAAATGATGAGACTTCTAGCATTTATCAAAATGTGATTCTAATGGCAAAGCTTGACAAAGGTGAAGCGTAGCTTTATGCTAATTGTGGCATATTTCATGTTACACTTGGTCAGGCTAAAGGAGCTCATCAGGCTGCACCACAGGTTGTTGTAGTGTAGTTGTCCTGTTGGCCTGGTGATGCCAGGTGAGCAATATATCTCACACCAGCATTCATCTGAAAACATGCCTGCCTTCTGTCAGACTTTGTGAAGTTTTGAAATGATATTGAGTCCTTGCAACTCTTACTTGTGGACAACTTTGGCTTATTTTACTGAATGAAACTCAGAAGTTGACATGGAGACAGCAGTACGTATGGAGCTTGCTTGGACTTATTGACTTCTTTTGTGTGGATTTCCTATGACTGTTTTCAACACATTCAGAGTTCACTGTAATTTTTTCAGTGTTCTATGCGAATTCATCATGAAAGGTTCTTTGCGTGTTCCAAATCCAAACTACATCTATTTTTTGTAATGGCCAGCAGGAGAATTCAATTCTTGTCCCATTGCTCTAGGCAGTTAAGTGCATGAATTAATATTAATAAAAGCAGATGTATTTCTTCACTTGAATGCCTGTGTCTATGTATACATAGGCAGAACATAAAGATAAAATAGACCCACACTAGATAGGTAAGGTGTTTGTATACACATCTCATTATCTGCTTTTCCCTCTTGCCAGCTAAAATGCTCTGTCCTCTATGTACAGTGCCAAGAGCATTATTTGCTCTTTATTTATTATTATTTGCTTGAACGCGAATCTCAAACTATCCTCAAGAGTTGGGATAATTTTAATTCCTGTGTTTTGTTGTTGTTTTTTTCTCAGGCATTTTGACTGGTGTGTTTTTCCAGCAGGGTTATTCAAATTCTCTCTTCCTAAAACAGAACCTGCAATTTCAAACAGTGATAGCTTCACCTAATCTGAGCTCTGGTTCAGCCTATGTTCTGTCACAGAAATGATGCAGCGAATCATATGTGAAATCTGTAAATCACTTAGGAATCCAGTGGGATGAAAAGTGGTGCATGAATGTGAGATTATTGTCATTCTGCGGTCACCCCAATTTATACAGTAGAAATAGCAAATGCAGCAAGGTGGAAGGAGGATGAAAGGTGTGACGAGCTGTTCACAACATTAAAATGACCAGTGTCCGCTAGGGAGTCTGTTATGTATTCAATGTGTCACTGAAGCACTTGTGTGATGGCACTGCGTTTGAGAAAGTGTCAATATGAAAGACAAGTAAATGATTTAAGTACAGGCTATACCCTGTAGTATTGTTGCACAGACTGAAATTTAAATACGCAGCAGATCACACACAGTGGGAAGAGCCCAGACAGAAGCTTTAGGGAGGCACAGCGAGCACGTGGGGGAAGTGTTTTCTGAGGGGAATTATCCAGATGGTTGGCTGTTGGTTTGGGTGGTGGTGTTGGGTACACCAGAAACCTGTGAAGAAAAAACCCACAAATTGGGTTTGTTAGATGCGGGAATGCAGCAACTGCCAAAGGGACTGAAGCTGAAGTAGTCAACCTGTTGAGCAGGAGTTGGGTGTTGGATGGATACAACGCTTTGCTCGGTCCATCGGTTGGGTGTTCCAGTGCTTTAACTTTGCTCTATCCGTGTTGACGTTTCTTGCTTGGCAGAGTAATGCTTTTTCATGCAGAGCAGTGAAAATTCCCATAAAGCTGGAGAACTCAGTGAGAGCAGAACTTAGCGCAACATCTTTCCTGATGATTTAAAACCCAGCATTCCTTTCCCAGTGAGTGATGTTGGGAGCTACAAAGTTGTGTATCAGACAGCATTTACTTGTAATCAGTTCAGACTGCTCAATATTGCAGGAGGGGAAGGGGAAAATGAGATTAAAGAGAGGAGAGGGTTAAGACAGCTCCAGAAGCACAAACTGAAGTGATAGTTTTCCAGGTGGGGATAAGGGCTTGATCTTCTCACCAGCCATCCTCACACAGTTCATCAGTTCTGCAGAGCGTGTCATTTCCCTAAAGCTCTGCACTCCTTTTCACCCACACAATTGAATCTTGCACAGATGTGGGCAGCATGTATAGGCTTAAAGGCTTGTTTCCCCTAAAACATAGGCTTGTCTGTTTAAATGAGTGCCTTCATCCTGCAAGTCCTTGCTGTGTGTGAGACTTTGAGATAGTTTGCTCAAGACAATAGCATTAAGTCATCTCCCACACTGACTCTACGTGGCTGAGGCCCTGGAGAGAAATGCTTCAGACTCTAGTGGCTGACGAATTAAACAATGAGGAATATATGCCAGCTCTTTCCATTTGCTTATTAATAGGTTCTGTGTCTCGCACTCCAAGGGGATTGTCCTTTCTTTTGAATTGCTAGCGGGGAGGCATTCAAGCATTCACTCAATGTAAATGGAGAAAAATGAAGAAAGAAAGAAGAGTTTCAGGAAAGACTGGAGCATATCTTCAAAAATGTTAAGACTAGGGATCTGACTTGGCAGAAATACTGATGCTCATGTTTCCACAAATTGGGTTCCTGTGCTCAGGGCCTTTGAAAATCAAACACTGATCGTCTGTGATTTGTCATTTTCTAATATCCCAACACCGTAGCAATTGCTTGAGCTAGAAGATGATTCCAAATCTGTGCATTCATTGGGCACTACAGTTTGTGAAATCTCTACAGTATCATAGCACTTGTGTGAAGGAAGGACTATATGGTGTTCTCTATCACTGATGCTTGGGATCGTGTCCAAGAGTATTGAGCAATTTATTCAATTTAAATCCTTGGTTTGCAGTAAATCCTTTAGGTAGTTGTGGAGGTGGTTTCCCCAGATGATGTTCAACAATTGTATGTTCACGTTTAGATCCCTTTGAATTTCAGTGTTTAAAAGACTTATTTCTGTCTATCTCACACCTCCTGTAATAGGATAATTTAGGATGGCAAGGATGTCTGAAGGTCATCTGCTCCAATTCCCTACTCAAAGCAGGGCCACTGAAGTTTTTCAGTAGAAACTTCAGATTTTGAATTCCACCATCTTCCATTGGCTTTTTCTTTTAAACAATTTTTAGAGGTGTCCATACATGTAAATAACATTATTAGCTTGATTGTTCTGGGACCTCAAAATTTACTTACTTTTGGAACTTCTCTTCGTCTACACATAGACTTCAGCTCTATATGAATAACATTGCTTCCTTCATTTAAATTGTTGAAATAATTCACATGAGCGTGGCCGCAGGTCTCCAGATGATTATTCTAACTTACTAGATAAATAGATAAACATTTAGCTTTTATCTTGTGTGTGTGACAAGTGCAGGGCTGGATTCTTTGTTTCCCAAAGTGCGCTGGCACAAGGCTCTCTGACGCATCATTTACAAGAAACCCTGTGCAGATTTTGCTCTAATGTCACTTGCTCTGGTCTCGTGCAAGTGACAGCAGGGTCACACACAGAACTGAGCTGAGAATATTTGAAGGCTTCGTGAGTGAGGGGTGTGATTTGTTGCTTTTCTCTGGGTGTTCAAACAACTGTGTAGCTCTGCTTTGCTCTCCTGTGTCTTTGTACCGCTTGGTGCCAGGCAGTTGGTCCCATCTTCTTTCATTTGCTGTGTTGGGCATCTGTGGGCTAAGCAAACACAAACTGGACAAACCACTCATATCGGATCCTATTGGTAAAACGGTGACATTTAACAAAGCTGGAAATCCAATGAGTTAATTATGGAAGAATTGTCTATGATTTCCTCTTACCTTTTATTTCCACCCCCACCCTGTGCAAGTCTATGCAGTGGAGCAGCCTCTTGCCCCCTTGTGCCAGAATGATTAATGGTGGGACTACAATGAGGTCAATTAGCTGGGGTCAGCTTGAAGCTGAAAGGTGGAGTGTGTTTCTTTATTGAACGCTGCATTCACACTCTAAACCGTGACCTGGACTGCAGTGATTTATTACAGGGGCAGTGTTTTGATCACTTACCTTCAGTACCTTACCTTGGCTTCAGAAATCAGGTTTTCACTGTCAATTAAAATCTAGGAGAAGAGATCCATTCAAAAATCTGAAACGTGAACCCCAGGTAGAGGATGGGGAGAATGATGATGCTTTTTGAAACTCTCTATAGAGAGATCAGATCACGTTCTGTCTCTGAGAGGAAAAATTTCAACCATGGCTGAACTTTTACAGCCTTCCTCCTAACTGAGCTGAAACAGAGGAACCAAATCTGTCCTAACAAATTCTGAAGAGGCGCTACAGGAAAAACTCCACACCTAGTATCTGTATGGATGTGTGGCAAAATGGGCAGGAAAACAGCCTATTATTTTTGGAGAGTTACAAAATTCTCTTGTGCACATAGAAGGTATTAATGAATAATGTTTGGCAGTTATGGGGCATCATTCAACAGGATCTGGAATGTGCTATGTACACTAATGAACCTCTTGATGTGAAACAAATCACTGCTTTGTGCTTGTTGTAATGGTCAAACTATATATACAGATACAGAAGACTGCATTATTTGTATGTATTTTTGATCCTGAAAGCTGTTGAACCCCCAGATTGCCTTGAACAGAAGCTGCTTGTGACTTAACCTATGGCCATACAGAACCAGTCCAAAAGAATTCTTTGTCTGCAGTTCATTGTAATAATGAATCACAGCTTCTACCTGCTGCTTGAATCTCGTTGGCTGCAAAGCGATACGTGAGGGAGTCAGGCTGAGGAACAGTGCTTGTTTTGAGAAAGGGGGAATTGAGGCACCAGGTGATTTATTTTTTCTTTATATTTTATTGTAGCCTCATTGGGGTTTGGTTTCCATTTACCGTTTGCTTATGATTCTCCAAATGCTCTTGTGCTTGAGGCTCAAATGGAGCATCTTTCAAAATGTCCTTGGCTGGCATTAGGTTGGGCATTCAGTCAAGGCTGCCTTTTGCTGGAGCACAGAACCTCTCGGAAGTGTGGGCAGACTGAAAACACAGAACTTAATGCTGGTCAGGCAGAGACCTGCTTTGTAAAGATCACAAAATTCTTCTGTAATTGTGTTGAAAACATTCTTAATATTTTCTGATTTTTTTTTTTTTTTTTGCTGTGTTCCTTTTGCCTTCAATTCCTTGCCCAAGTTTAATTATTAGACATGGAGAACACCTGTTAGATAATCAGGCCATTCCCTCCACTGATGCAGCAGCACTCCCAGCAGATTATTTTCCAGTGCATCATCCAGAGTTCTTAAACAGCTCCTGCCACAGACAACAAGCCCTCATGGGAAAGGTATTCCATTTGTGTGGCATGGTAACTTCTCACAGCACAGCGTAGTTTTATCAAACTTCTGGTTGGAAAGGATATGAGCATCTGCTGCAGCGCATCTGAACCATTTTACTCATGGTCCTGTTCATTAATTATAATGAAACATCAGCACTTTTGTGGCTCTGACACACCATTAGTAAACCAGTGCAGAACTGCTCCTGTGCCACAGAACAGAACTAACGAGATCATGCTAATAGCTGAAAGATGCCATTTCCTCCAGAATTTATCAAAAATGGTAGAATACCAGGCAAATTTAAGTGAGATCAAACTTGAGAATAAAATCCTACTACCTATAGGCAAGCCATGGTTTTTTTTTTCAAGACAGCAGTACTTTTCCTGGTGTCTTCAAGATATTTAATTGTAAATTATTTCCTCTTCTAAACTTATCTTAGGCTTTTATTGTGATTGCAGAGTTTTTAAAATATTGTTATTTAAGAAAATAAAACTCTCAAACTTCACATTTCCTTGTAGATTTTAGAGCCATTTATATGGCACCCTATTTTATTCCTGTAGACTGCTATTGACTCAGTGCCTATTAATTTTTACAAGACTTTCTCCATGAGGCTTTGTAAGGGAGAGACATATATTTAGTCCCTGGACTGGTAAATTTTAATGACAATTTTGCACGCTTGACTTAATTCCTATTTTTCATGTCCCAGTCGTGCATATCCCTCACCTTGTTCTTTTAGGGCTTGCTGCTTGTCTTTTGAGTCTGATCCAATAACTCACATAAGGACATAACTAGTCCCACAGATGTTAATGCAGAATATTTTTCCAAGGCATGTTAGTCCCCAAATCCAACCGACTTTCAATGGGACTTGATTCCAGGCTGCCCTTTGCCTCCCATGTCACTAGTATTTTGACACAGCAACTACAAGACCTGTAACGTTGAGGAAGAGAAGAAATCTCTTAGCGCTAGTTCTGGAGTCCTGTATTAAGGCCTACAGGATGCACAAAAAATAGAGCAAAAGGAAATAATTTTCTATTACTTTCCCCTACTACAGACAAAAAACTACTGCTTTTAGGACTTGGAGACAGGAAGAAAAAGTCACAAAGTGATCGGAAAGGCAGGGAAAGGGATGCTTCTGTTGACCCTGGTCTTTGTGCAGGCAGTGCTGAGGTGGGATTGTCCTGCCACCGGTTTTCTCAGATGTTTTCATTCATCTTTCTTGTGATTTATGTCCTGTGGCCTGACATAATGCTATCAAATCAGAGCCTCTGAATAGCACAGCAGTGGAAGACTGAATTCCTACTAAGACACTGAGGATGGAGTGGAAGTCGAGCCCAAGTTGTTTTCAGATCTTGGTGCTACGAAGTGCTTGAGTAGTAAAATGCAAACTGGTTTAATTGAAGCCAAATAAACAAGCTGAAGATCTGCTGCTGCATTCAGGAAGGAAAGCTTCTCCCTGTTGCACAGAAAAATGTTGCTCTGGCATTGCTGCTGATGGGTTTTGTCACCTTTCGGTGGTGGTCCCTCTTTTCCAAACAGGCTTGGCTTACTGCTGAACGTCTCTTCTGCCTTTGTCTGTGTGGCCATAGAGGCACTCTTAGGAGAGCTTCTAGTGATCTCTGCACGTATGCAGTGGTCTTGTTTTAATATTTAATCGCTAATTGGTGTGATGATCCAGGGACAGGCAAGGGAGCTCTCTGACATCTGATCTCTTGAACTGATTACACGCACTTTGCACTACATGTTGTTTATCATGGTCAGGCTAATTTCCTTCACCGAGTGCTGATTTCTTTCTTGTAAAGAAATCTCAATTCAGGGCTTGTAAAGAGATTCTTTCCATTTCTGGAGGATTCCAGTATGCGTTTGGCTCCTTTTATCGACCAGATTTTCCAATAAAAGCAGGGCAAACTCTGTTGGGTGAATTGAATCGAGTATTCTTCTGTGCCTCCCCTCTCTCTTAAGGTTTATTCTATATTCCCTCTCTCTTTGTTTTTATTCATTCCCTTTCTCTATCAGCTTTTTTTCTTCCACTTTGTCGTAGATTCTTTAGATTTCAATGGCCCTCTCTATCTTAAAGGAAAAAAAAATCCACAACCAAATGCAAACTGCCAATCGTAACGCAAGAAGGTTTTCTTTCTTTCATTATGATGTTGATGATTATGATTATTATTATTATTATTTGGAAGAAGGTGGTGAAAAATAGAGAATTTGTCATTACTGTATAATTTAAAATTGCACAGCCTACAGCCCACAAAACAGAGCATGTAATTACACACTTACTAGAGGTAACAGCAGTGCTGATAATTATTCTTTACACAGGAGAATCTCGCTGATATCCCAGAGTCGGAAAGTGGGAACTACAATATCTTTAATACCATCCTTAGAGACCCTCATAAGCAGAGGAGAAGTATGAGGAGGCACACAGGGTCCAGAGCAATATCTTCATCGCGCCGGAATGTCAGGGGCTTTAGTACAGCAGAAATCAATAGATTCAAGTACATTTTTTTTTAAGGTACAATATTTTTTTATGACCCTACCTAGAGAAAGTACAGCAAAGCCAGAGGAGCAGCAATGGTATGAAACATTTTTGAATGGGAGCTGTCTTGCTTTAGAAGAATAGGCAGCTCAGATTTATTCATTTATTTTTTTAAAACATGTTCTGCCATAAGTGTGCGTTAACTATTTCTGGGCTGCAACCCTAAAATTATTTTGGCATTAAATGCCCAGTTTATCTACCTCCATTTTTTTTCTTAAATGCTGTCATTCTGCTTCCCTTAGCATTTTTTTGTCTCCTTGATTTAAATAATTATAGCACTTCAGATTTAATCTTCCATTTGGCGTTTCATTTGGTGATTCTTAGTTGAGCTAGAAAACAATCCGATGGAGAATTTTCTCCATCTCTATTTTCTTGGTAGCTCATTTAAATTAGGATATTATTTCTGGGCCAAGTATCATTCTCTTTGTTTATGCTAGGTGGTGTTTTATTTTGTTAGTAATTCAGTTGACTTTTAAGGAGTAAAATGCTATTTAATACGACACGAGCAGAGCAAAGTTCTCCCATGTTTTTCCATTTTACTTTTCCCAGATGATGCAAAGCAGTGAGGTTTTAACCATCAATGGCAGTTATTCACATAGGGAAATTCCAAGTGCTGTTGTACAAGTACGTGTTATAAGGGACAGAAAATCTGACACCAAATTTTCACGTGCTGTTGGGTCTCAATCAGACTGATAGTCTTAATGGAGTTGGAGGAACCACTGGGTTGCTCTAACTTAAGCCATCAAGTTAGGCCTGGTGAGGCTGCCCAACGTGTTCTTTGGGAGGCTCCCCTTGCTTCTCCATGGTCTCAGCTCTGCCTGATCAAATCTCTGCATCGGTGAGAATCTGGGTCATGGTCACAGGGAGTCAACGTGAGTAATAAAGTACATGGAGCAGTTGAGGAGGAGTCAGGGGACATAAAGTTAATTAAAAAAAAATCTGTTCCTACCATCCCTTAATATCAAACTTAAAATGACATAAAGATCTCCAAAGTTGGTTTAAAAGGGAAGCCAAGTTCTACACTCCTCATCTTTAACTGCTGGCTGTTATTGCTTGTGTATGCGAGAGCAGGGCTGGTTATTTTGTAAGGAACTTTCTATTATTCTTTATATTTCTCCTCCTGTGCCTCTAAAAGGGGAAGAGTAGAATTCAACTTGAAAAATGGGCATGTAACCCTTATGCAGGGATGTTCCAGCTGTGCCATCTGGTTTGGGGTTCTGAGAAAGCAGCAGCATTTCGAGGTTGAGTCCGACTTCTGGCTCAGGATGCTCACATGCCAATGCTAAGCCAATAAGTGCTCTGTGCCTCAGTTTCTCCTTTGGTGGTGTTCACCATGAAAGTTTTGGGCATTTCCTCTTAAAGCAAAATAAATCAGATGCGAAATGTCTCTAACCAGATCTGAATTCATTAATGATTTAACAAAGCAAGAGGAAGCCCAGCCTCGTAGCAATCAAGGCACAGATGACACTGTTTTTTTTATTTGTCCCGAATCCTTGACATGGATAAAAAATTAAAGCAATTGAAAAGCTCGACTCCTATACGCTTAACAAAGTAGGATAAATGGTCCTCTGGTAACTGTAAAAGAGCAACTAATGTCTTGCAAGATTTTAGGACACTTCTTGAGGTTTATTAATAGTGATAGATCTGAAATGAATCAGAGTGTAGGAACCTGGAGCTCCCTCTCTGTTTATATATATATATACTTTTATAAGCGTTGAACACCCACTGGAGTCACTCAGATCTGTTTTCTTGGTAGTTGGTTATGTTCCTTTGTTTCATAATTTGCAGATCAGTCACAGATGAAAAGGTATTGACTACGAGAGGTCTGGATGCAGCCTGTGGCTGTGCTACAGATCGCCAGGGTGACCTTGAGTAAATCACAAAGCCTCTTTGTGACTCAATGCTTCATTTTCAGAACTCAGAAATTATATTTGCTCTGATTTTTAATTTTTTTTAAGCCAAGTTATTTAAAATACTCTGTGGGCTGTGTACATTTTTAATTTAACCTATGCCAGTATAGTGCCTAGCACAGAAGGAGAATAATTAGTAGCAGCTCACAGGTGGTAAAATAATAATAATGGATTATTTCTCCCTCATCATTCTATAGTCTTTAAAAAAATATCAGCTAAATTTTTACAGTTCTACTTGTTAGAGGCCAAATTATTGTAATTAGCAGGGAAATTAACCATCAAGGAATAGCATGGGATTCACTTATGTAGTGCACAGGTCAGTGGAAGGGCCTTCTCTTCCATTTGCCTAAGATACAAATGCAACTCTTAGTAACTTCTGTATAAAAAAATATATATAGGCAAAATGTTGAGGTGCCTTTCAAGAAGGAGGTCTGAGGAAGATTTTGAAGACATACTTGCAACTCTTTCCACACAGAAGTCGTCTTGGGCACTTGGATTTGGTTTCTGTTGTTAAGATCAGAGTCACAGTCCCACTTGTTCACCTGCTGATAAAACATCACATGAGAAGATGGGTTGGTGTCCAATTGGTTGATGGCTGTGCTCAGGATTGGGCGATGGCTGCGTGTTTGTGATGAGGGCTGTGTGAGGTGCTCAGTCCCACCATGGGAAACCACTGGTTTCTGCAGTGTGGAAATGCACCTCCTCTCTTGTTCTGCATCTCCTGGTGATGGAGCAAGAGATGAAGGCCAGAGGAGCGAGTATCACAGGCAGGAGCTGTGACAGGCCTTTTGTCTTTGACTTCGTTGTGTTTCACTCAGATAAACAGTTCTACCTTGGGTCTTGGTATTTCTTCCCTTATCATCTTGGCCATGTGATCCTTCCTCCTTAGACTTCCACTGAAGTCAGCTGCTAAAACTTAAGGTGCCCTTAACATGAAGGCACGCGTGCATCTATTGTGATAGCTCATCTGATGTTTCTCTTTGCTTTTTCAGCTGGATTGTATTATCGTGTTTTGTGATTTCCATGTTATATCCCTAATTATTATTATTTCACACTTCATAACATTTTGGTAACTAAAATGCTCTAGGGCCCAAAACTTGTCTATTACATTTTTAGCCCAGAGGAAACTTTGCATCCAGTTCCAACTCCATCCCCAAATATGAATTTATATTGGAAATTCTAATGGATCCTGCTTGGGATTGGTGCAGCTCTGATAGAATATTGTAAAACTGACTTTGTTACACATTGAGATGGGATATTTTCTCCCCCTTCCTTTCTTTTGTGTAAATCTGTTTTCACCACAGGAGCACATGCTGTCTCTTCTGGCTACAACACTACTTACTAATTCATCAATTCATCTTTAATGAGGCCCCCTGCCAATGTTTAAATAGCATTCGGAACAAAGAAAAAGGCAACATTTCCAAAACAGCTGCTTCTCTCCAATCTTGACATATCAGCCCTTCAGAATTTCAAGTAAATTTTTCCCTTCTAAAGTTAGTAATTTATAATTTAGGTGTAGCTTTATAATTAATTGTTAGCAGGATGGAGGGAAAAATAGGAAGAGATAGGAATGAAATAAGGAAAAAGTAAAGTTTCCCTCAGGCTGTTATGACACATGAAACCAACACGGTTTCTGTGGATTGCACTAGAATTGCAGATATAACAGTGGGAGAATTCTTTGCAGCCAAAATCATTTGTTGTACAATGCAAGTTGGTACGAGGACATGACAGCAAAGCTGCTCTGCCCATTTCATACAGCTTTACTATGTCAGATAGCTTAACCCTTGCCATGTTTGAGTTGGCTTCATCAACTGCTGTTAAAAGGAATGTGTATTATTGAGGGATGTGGTTTATTGGGTGTAGTGCTGATGGCCTGGCTGTTGGATGAGATGATCATAAAGATCTTTTCCAACTTCAATGATTCTAGCTTGGTCACTACTACTGGTTTCTATTTTTTTCTGGGAATGGCTGAAAACACTGTAAGACTGGGGGTCTGCAGTCAGAAGGGTTTGCATCACACCAAACTGTGACGTTAAATTCACAAGTTAAGGCCCTGCTTTGAAATTAGCTTAGACTTTTTGGGTGATGTCCATGATAGGAGCACTTAAGTTCAAGTGACTCATGTTGTTGGATAACTGTATTCAGTGTGTGCCCCTTGGAGTTGACTGTTCAAATAAAAGGGAAGGTGAGCAGTAGAAGGCAGGAGAGGATTATTATTCATGTCAGATGGAATTGCATGGGGATGAGTGTCCCAGATGCTACTAAACTCTCTTGCAGAGTTATGCCGATGTTTTGGGTCAGCATGGTGTCATTGCCACCAGAATGCTGCCTCTCTCTACAGCAGATCCTCTTAAATATCAGTATTTTAAGGATTTCTTATGGTTGATGCTTACTAGAGACTGAAATAGAGGCAGTGGTACAGGCTTCTTCTAGTGCTCTGTCTTATCCCTAAGAGTTTTAGAAGTAAAACTGACATCAATACCGTAATGAAGTGTGATTTCTATATGAGCAGTAAGAATATGTTCGCTTCTAGATAATCTTTAAACGCTTTGGTTTCAAAGCTGCAGAAATTTATGACAAATTTTGGTTGCATCTGCTTTTTTTCAGGTACAAAAAAATGGCAGTAATATGAAGGTACACAATATATTATGCATGCATTTCTCACTGTACGGAGTGTATACCATGGGATAGCCAGTCAAAATACATGGGGAAGAACTGAAGTTGAAAATATGCAAGCACTAATGCACTGCAGTGTCCTGTTGTTCTGCAAGGAGCTCTTGAGGAGCAGAGCTCAGGATTTCAGTCTCATATTCTGTTTCAGATTGCCACGGTGTAAACCTGGTTGGTAAAATCATGGCTTAGAGCTGGCAGCTTTGCATAGTGATATTGATGGGGAAAAACCTGTACAGGATGGGTAAAGCTGACCCTTATCTCTGCAACCGTGTGACTTGATATGCTCTGCAGCCTTTTCTATGGACTTCTTTCCTCTTAAATTTCTCCTCAGGTGTAAGAGAACCTGCCTGGCTGTAAATCACTGTCAGTGTGCATGATATTGCCTCTTTGGGGTTTGATTCAGTATGTGATGCTGATCCTTCCCAACTTCAAGCAGTGGGATCTGCCGTGGCAGCCCAAGCTGCAGACTGTCAAGTTTTCTGTTCCAGTCCAATCCCCAGCACTGACCAAGGTGGTGGAAAACACATGCTAAGTTAAAGCAAGAGGTCAGAGTGAGCTGCAGAGCTTTACGTAGACCTGCTATGGCAGAGATTCCCTTTTCTTTGATTGCAGCAGAGAACTATGTTTCCTAGAGCATGAGAGATGCAGATAAATCTGAGTATTTTAATACTTGCACACCATCCAAACTGCAAAACCAATATTGGCAAAAGTAGTCCCACTCAGAAGAAGGGAAGTCCTTTAAAAATTGAGATAATATTAGGATAAGTGTAATACATTCCACTAATTCTGTTTCCAAAAGGATGTTTCTACATTAAACAGCAGCAGAAGTCCTACAGCCTCAGCATGCATATGTGCACATACACACACAGGCTTGCCTAGAAACAACAACAAAACAAAATGAAGGCAGTTTGGAGGCATTTCCTGGGAAAAAGATTCATGATTCTGTTTCCATGGAAGCGACAGCACATCCCAAGTGGCAGCGAGAGCTGACAGAGCGCGGCTAGGAGAGTTAAAGTGCCATCTTCTTCTTCCTTGCAGAGCAGGGGGGGCAGAAGTGGGGGGAATTGCTTTTAAAAAAGCATACAGAAAAATTTAAAAGGACAGATGGACATATGGTTAAAATAGAAAGTCTGGAGATTGGGGCTGGCTTCAGCTCTGCCATGAACTTCCCATGTCCCTTTGGGCAGCTCACATAAGACATCTTCCAACGCTTGCTCCAATCAATAATTGATTTCAGTGGGCACTAAATCAGAGCCTTAAGCATTCTGGACAGCATTCAGACTGCCGTCTTTGGCATCCAAGCAGACTATGACATTTCAAGTTCAAATTCAGCTTAGTTTGCCTGTTGATCTTCTACTCTGCTTAGGAATAAAAAACTCTTTGTTTTGTGAGGCCCTTGAGTTCCTCAAGAGTAGAGTTTGTACCACGTTCTTGTTCAGATCTTTACATGAAAAAGGTAAATCCAGTACAAGCAGCTTCACAGAGCTAAAGATATGGCACCTTGAGAAGTCTATCACTGCCTTCAGATACTTAAATTTGTCACTGTGTTGCTGCATTTCTTTAATCTTAAATATAGCATGATGAGTTGAAGTGTTTAAAGAATGAGAGTGGAAAGGATGAGGATCTGGGGGGGAAAGGTAACCTCTAGATTGTGCAGATGATAATGATTGCACTGAAAATTCTTTCTCAGTACCTTCCACAAGCCAGAGATAGGAAAACATATTGAAAGGACTGCTCTCATTTGCTGGGATACAAAATTAATTGGGTTTGAAATGAAAGCATAGCATAAAAGGGCAGGAGAATCTCAAACTGCAGCTCGTTACAAATAGCACCCATATTCTTGTTGTGATGCCCCATTGTCTGCTTTCTAATTCTGCATTTCTTTCAACCTGAAAAAAGTTTTAGTTGGCTTAGAAAGGACTTCAATGTTTTTAGGGTCAGAGAGAGCAGATTGCAGTGAAATTCTTTTCTTCTACCAATGAGTTTGTCATCAGTTTGGCTGAAGCTTGGCTTGTCTGCTGTTTAGGCTTTGCCTGTCTAAAGGCTTCTCCACAGTTTGATGGGTGTCCTTTAATGAACACCAAGCTGGCAAGCTCAGTGCAAGGTTGACTGATGGAATTCTCTAGGCTGTGCTGTATTGGATTGGACGATATGATCTAATGGCACCGACTGGCCTTAAAATCTAAGAAATAATTCCACAAGCTCCTGGGCCCACGCAAAGACTTTTGCAGATCCCATTAATTACAGTGGGTTTGCACAAGGTCTGGCCAGAAGGACTTCCCTACACAATAATAATCAAACCCAGTCTGTCAGCAGCACACATGCTCGCTATTCAGTGCATTAATTACTATGGCTGTTGAGTTTCAGTCCTCTTTCAAAGAGCTGTAACTACTGCTCCATAGACGTAACTGGAACATGGGGCCATATGCAGCAGGCATGGCAAATAGTTGAAGTGCTCTGGGTTGTATTTTTTTTTTTTTTAATGGATTCTGGCAATGCATTACACTGAGGTAAGTGCTTTGTTTCTCCCTCAAGTGGCACTCACCTCCCTAGGGCTTCCTTATGAATGCTTGAGGAGAACGTCCACTTGGGTTCATTTCAGTTACGTGTGTGCTATACAAGCTTTTGGCTGTCTTTGCCAAGGTTAGGTTACTGCTACTTAAAAGAAATATTTTTAATTGCATAGTATTGATTTTCCTTTTTCTTGCTGGAGCGTATGTTCTGTTGTTGATGGATGTAGTAGAATACACGGCTGGTTTATGTGGATAGATTAGCACTGAAATAACAATACAATTGAATTAAAAACCCATTCAGTTATTTTGGGAAAAATCTGCTTGTTTGTCACACGGAATCTGTCTTTTCTTTGGGTTTGTTTAATGAAATGCACATACCAGCACTTCTCTCTTTCTCTGTCATACTTCCTGCATCACTGTAGCAATGCAGCAATCCAGCTCAGCCATCAGTACCTATGAACTGATACCATGTCTGCATCTGGGGCTGTAGTTTGTGCACTGGATTCTTCCTCCTGCTGCACGCTGTGGCAGGACTAGGGGAGATAACCCTAAACTTTAACTACCAACTGCAAAATAAAACAAGCTGTAGAGCCCTTAGCATCCCCATGTGCACCTCAAGGGGAAAAGAGCAATTCTGCAAATGCTCAGATATAAACAGGTTAACACAGAACTGTGGAGTGTAACTTTTTTCCTTTATCATTACTCGTAGGTGTTATGATAATGTGCAGTTCAGAGCTGGTAAAAGACATATGCACGCATGTTGATACAGGACCAGGGAGTTCTAAAATTGTTTTCACATTTATATGTAAAGCAATTACTGCTGTTTTTTTTCTTTCTCTTTGCCTCATAACCTGAGAAGCGGTGCAGACGTGCAGGAAGTCTTACTTTTTATTTCCCTCTAGTAGACTTGTAAAGCATGCAGCTCTGGTGTGCAGTGCAACAAGAGTCAAATGAAACCTGAATTTTTTTTATTGCATGACTTGTAGCCCCATAATGCAAGCAGATACCATCAGAGTAGGGAAAAGGGCAATGCTCACAGATCTGTGTGCATGGTGATCAATGCATCAGTCCTAACACACGTATGTTTCTCCCTGCTTTGGCTGCTCTAATCTATCATGCTCGGGGCACTGGGGAATCCAATTTAATTTTTTCACCAATTGTTACTTTGGAATCTGCTCTGTAAGACACCCCTCCCAGCCTTGCATATTCTTTCATGATGTCTAATTAATTCATTTGCAGTGTGTGTGTTTCTCTCTGTGCTCATTCTGCAGAGGTGCTAAGTCTTGTAACGAGAGGGAGAGAACCTGAACAGATTTGTTTTCATGTTCTACGTTGCAAAGCTGATTGAATCGGACCCACCAGCTCTGTGGTGGAGAAAGAGGTGTTCCTGTAGACAAACAGCAGCACTATGGCAGACCTGTGCAGTCGAGCCTCCTCGTGCCTCACTTCTTTATCCCCAACTCCTGCAATTCATGCTTGACGCTGTCACCAGAGGCAGGCACTCTGTGACAAGCGAAATCGGGTCCTGCATGTGCTCAACTTGGTAGCGAGAAGCAGGACAAGCTACAGCACTCTGTCTGCTCAGGGGAAGTGTGCAGTTTTCTACCCACAAATGGAAAAGAAGAGAAAGCTACTGGCTACATCCATCAGCCTTAATTAATAACCCATTACTTGCCACCGGTCTCTGGCTCAGGTTTATGCGTAAGCATTTGGCAAATGAATGTGACAGTTTATAGCCTCTGTAAGGAAGGATGGATTACGATTGCTTGACCATTGTTTTTAAGGGCAAGGAGGAGGAGGCTCAGAAAATCCCATTTTCTGGAAGGTATTGGCTGAATACAGTGGTTCTGAGATGCAGATTCATAGCTGGCTCTGCATCTCTTAGCATTCCTTCGTTGGGGAACACCTGTTATTTTTAAGATATTAAAATCACTGATGCTGTTGTAGTGAAGAATACACGTAAAGGAATGGTTACAAAAGTGGCTCAGAGGGGAGGAGGAGGAAAATGGTTGGTGGGAAGTGTGAGGCTCTGCAGTAACTCCAGAAACTGAGTCCATGTTGTGAGGGTGAGAGTTTCAGAGATCCTTCCAATGAGGGAAGTCTTAGTTTTCAAAGCTCAAGGCTTTAAATAGTAAGGGCAAAAGGCTACTGTTAACAATAAGATATTGTGGAAAAATATTTACCTAGATAAAACATTTCCCTCTGTGCAATTAGGACCAGAAACAAAAACCATCTCTTGTCCTGCAGCTCTCGTATATTATTCATGCTTGCTGTTTGGCACTTTCATGCAGAGACCTCAAAGCATTTTGCAAATGAAGATGTAAGTTGTTACCTTTATTTTATACAGGAATGGCTTAGAGAGAAATGACTGTGGGACCATTGGAGACCTGAAATTCAAGCCTGACCCTCCATAGACCCAGCCCAGTGCCTCAGCCACTGGATTCTGGAGATACCATTTTTGTAAAGATTGAAAAACTTGATAGGATGTATTAGTGAGGAAGAGAAAGAGAGGTGGGGGGGTTACTGGCAGGGAAAGAAGAAACCCAGTAGTAAATTTGGAGGGGGTTTAGAGCAGATGGAGAGAGTTGATCTTGGGAAAGGAGTAAGAGAGGAGATCTTTCTCTGTAATTGGAGTGGACTGATGTGATAGAAGCTGACAGCAACAGAACTTTAAGATGCATATACTCTGATTCTTCAGTACTTGAATGTTGGGGTGGTTTTCAGGGAGTTAGACAGGACTTCCAATGGTTTTGTTTTATCAAAACCACTGTAGGCAGTAACCTGCAGCCCTTTAACGTGCAGGAGGAGGCACTTCACTCATTTTGTAGCTCTGTAATTATCAGCAAGTATCTGACCAACTTTGCAAATGGGAGAATTTGCACTTCAGTGCCTTATGAGTCTGCTCTTAAAGTGTGACCCCTCGTCCTTGAGCTCATCTGCAAAGCAGCCAACATGCACTCCGTGCACCAACGGTGCTAATGGTTCTGCTGCTGCATCTTCAGAACGTGCCCATGAGTGACAACGTACCCCAGGTTTCTGAGGCTCAGAACGTCACTCTGGGCCTGGCAGAATGTTTGATTTCATTCCAGGCAAAAAGGAACAAATTGCCTTTAATGGCAGCAGCACCAGCAATAGGCCTCCCTCGCCTTTTCATGTCACTTTCAAACGCATCGTTGATGTTTTTATGGAATTTTATTACATGGCTTGTTATGCAGCAAGAACAACCATGCCAGGTTCTTGGGGATGAGCAGGCGGAGGGGGCTAAGCTATAATAAGAACTCGTACACTTGTAGTTTTAATATCTTTTACTTCAAAGCAAGGAGTTGATGTGATCTTTCATCATCTCAGCTGTTGTTTACCAGCTTCCTACAGATGCTGTTTGAACTAACAAACCCCACGTTTCCTGGTTGGAGCGAGTAATTCCCTCGGTGGTTGCAATCCGTTCACTTGGAGGCTTAGTACTCCTGATTGAATGATGCCACTAACAAGAAGGGGATAAACCATTTAAACGTTCAGTATCACCTTTCAGTCAAATAATAACTGGCCAAATTAGTTTGGCTTAGCTTCTCAGCCCTGCTCCCTATTTACTGCTCCCAGGGAAAACGACTGACGAGTCCAGGGCTGTGTTTGGGGTCAATTTGCTCCATGTATCAGAAACAGACAGACGTGTTCCTGATACAAGGACTTCTCTTTGGCGCTGATCTGTGAACACTATTTTGCTTCCTAGCTGTCTTTTAAATCAGCTGAAATCTAGAAATTACAGATGAGGAAAGAGCTGCAAGGTCATCTATTCTGAGGAGATCAGAGCAAGTTCTTTAGTGCTCATGATTATAGTGTGAGTATCTGTAATGGAGAAACTAGCCACAGTCCCAGACAGCTTCCTTTTTTTTTCTTCTTTTAATTCCTCTACCTCATCCTTTTATCTTTTAAATTTTTTTTCTCTTCCTTTTCCTCTCTTTTTCTTCCTCCTTCTCTTCTTTTTTGTTGGTCAGCCAACAATAGTAGTCATGCTACAGCAGTTGATGCAATTTACAAATACGCAAATAAGTATATTGTAATAAAAATGGGATGAGACATACATGTGCCATGTCAACTCTGCAAGCTGATGCTGTCTTCCTTTTGGCAATTACGATGATGCCACGCAGGACTTGTTTCTGTTCCTTATATCTGAAAACCCAACCAAAGTCTTTGTGTTCTTGTATGCATGTTTACAATGGTAGCAAGTTATTTAGCTCCAGAGATAACAGGAGCCACGTTCTGGACAGCCAGGCAGATTTTTAGAAGCAGGGCCTCTTGTTTATCTCTGGTGAAAATGCATAGCTAACGGTGGTGGCTATGCTGAAAAATAGTGTGAATTCTCAGCTACCAAACCATCAAAGTGTTACTGTTCTCTTTGCATCTGTTGTAGTTCCGTGGAAATAAGTAGGAGGCATTACTTTCAGAGCAGCCTATGAATCTATACAATTTTATGTAATGTGAATGCTGTGAAGTTGTGTGATGCTTTATGGAGTGCAACCATTGCAGAAGGGCCACAGTTCCCCCTGGTTGTCCCATGCACACTTCTGCAGACCCTGCTCACTTCCCTCCTCCTTTCCTGAACACTTATGGAAAACTGTAAACTCAGGAGCCATTTGTGCACAGCCAGACAAAATGCCCCTTTTTGGGTGCTAGCAGGTTACAATCAATACCTCATGTTGGTAGGCTCTCGTCTCCAGCGCAGTTTTGCTGAACAGAAGTTTAATTGACCTGAAAAAGAAACCTAGCTGATTTTCAAAGCCATCAGCACACCTAGTAAAACAAACATTCTGGAGGGCAACTTCCATGTTATTTCTATGCAGAATTTCTGTTTTTTTCCACTGCCAAGCAGCCACCTCTCAGAGCAAAAGGCAAAGCCACCTCATCAGACTCTACTTTCCTCTTAATATTACCTAATAAAAAGCATTCTAAAATGAATCAGAGTTTTGCTAAGAAGCAAGTTTGTGGGGAGAAATGATGGAGAATGCTGTTTCAAACAGTTCCAAGAATAATTTTTCCACCAGTCAGGATGCTTGGCTACTTAGACTGCAGCAGAGGCATGGGACCTTTATCAGTCACAGAGCCACTTTGTCATTAAATGGAATCTGTGAGTCGCACTGCGATTAAACTCCGTGTAGAATCTGGGAAATAAGGGTCTGATTCTCAGTTACACCGAGGCTCCTTTGTGCACCTACAGCGGCATAAAATCCCCGAGACTTTATTTTGTATCAGATCTTTCATAAAATCTATTCACCCGAAGTGCTTTAGGGTTAAAATTAATTCAGTTAATGAGTTAAATAACTGCCAAGGGAGAGAGAAATTAAGAGTCGTGGGCAAGGGGGAAAAGAGATGCTTCCAGCTGAGTTTAGAAGAGAGTGTGAATGAGTTGAAGGGGAAAAGAGATGCAAAGAAGATGCACCGATGGGCAAGAGCTGCAGAGGAGAAAGCTCTTATGCCCTGGGGGTCAAATTATATGAAGGGAGGAGGAAGGGCCCTCTTACTGCAGGAGAATTGCTACCAATGGAAGCTGATTTAACGCAGATTACAGATTTCATTTTCGTTCAGCGTAGCTAGTTGCTATAAAGTCTGAACAGGTTACTGGTCTTCATTTAAATGTTCTTTTCCTTCTCTTTTGTGTCTTGATTACTACGTATAAGTTACTTCTTGTGAGCTAAAAGTAATTTAAGAATCAAACTGAGCATGTGTAGGTTTCCTCCAAACCATTTAATGGTTATTTCTTATTAACCAGAACCAAAAGCCCAGAGCTTAGCTGGGCACAGAAACATGTGGACAGGCATCTAGAAGTAGCTAGAAAAGACTTTAATCATGTTGAGCACCACATCTTGAAACTCTACTGGAGGCAGTGAGTTGATTTATCTCTTTCATGTTATTCCTTTGCTGAAAGCTTGGAAAGCTGCTGAGTAGTGTGGCACTGGAAGTGCTGTGCCAATGGCAGTCAGATCTTGGAATGGGTTTGTTTAGCTTCTGCCACCTAGATGGGTCAATTAATCTCTGCTACACCTATGCTCCTCTTGGTATTTAGCAAATAAGCTTCTATGGCATTTTGAACGCCTTTGAAAAATGCCCTCTTCCCTCTCTGAAAGTCCTTTTTAAATTTAATTTTATTTTTTACAATTTCTCCTCTTCTGAGAAGTTCTTCCGATCTTCTGTATCTGGACTCCTCTGGATCTGAGCCTATTGTGATCTAGACAACAAAGAATATTTGAACAGATGTTTTTCAAGTGAGCCATTCTTCCTCAATTTTAATAAAACATCCAACTTCGTGCAGGTCAGGACTTCATCCTGAATGCCTCTGCCCCAAAAGAAGTTGTGCTAAACCAAGCTTTACGCAGCTCACCGTTCCTAGCACAGTTGGGCTGATGACGTTCTTTAAGCTTTAAGAAACCTTTGAGGCTCACAAACAGAAGTTTTACATTTAATAGTGTGGATACTCACAGCCTTGATTCATTTCCCTTGGTTTTATGTCACTGCTCTGTCATGGTGCTGTTATGGTGCAAGAAGGTGCCTTGGAAGCTCGGAGAATAGTAATGAGAGGCCTGGCTTTGCTCAGCAGAACTTATTCAGGGCTTTAAAAGAACTTTTCAGACAAACTCATCTGACTAAAGTTGGTTTTAAATAAAATAATAAAAACCCAAGTGCCTGATTTGAGGAATGTAAATAAAACACGTTCTGGATATTCTGTTAACTGGTATATAGTCAGCCTTTGGATGATGTAAGAGGGAATTTACCCTCGTTTAATGCTCTCTCTGTGTGAAGTTTGATGCTTATGTCCTGAGTTATTGGCAGCTCTTTAAATTGAGGCGGTGAGAATGGATAGTGAGGGAGAGAGCTGTGAGCTTTATTGATTGTATCTGCACAGCATGGGGCTGAAAAGTACCTCCCTTTACGTCTGGGTGGGTTCTGTGTAAAAGCCCAAAGAGGATTCTCCTGAGGCACATTTCTTCCTGAGTCCCGTTTAGAAATTTGGGGGAAGGATTCCCATGTGTTGCAAGTTTGGTTTGAAAAAGTCCTATGAAAGAGCTCTGTGTAAGACAGACATCCCTGAGGGGTTTCCTGCAGGCCCTGGAGCCTGAAAAGAGTCGTGTTCCCATAAATCCTTCTGCGAAACCGGAGGAAGATTTGGGTTTAATGGGTTCGTGCCACTTTGCCACGTCTAAAACTGGAACTGAGTGCCCATTTTGAGGGAACTATTAGGGTAATATTTCTAGACTACTCAGTGCTGATGCACTTATCTTTCTCATATGCTCTTCTTTCTCCTCATGAGCCCAACTCTGCTTTCTGCCTGTTGGTTTTGGATTCTGGTGCATCCTTCTGCTTGATCTGGGCATGTAAGTCTAAGTGAGCTTCTCTGCAAGACTCGTGTTCCTCTTGTCTGTGGAGCAGGATAGGTAACTTCTGCCTTGAGAGCATGGAAATTCTGATAGCTCGGTCAGTTCAGCAAAGCACTGGAGCACGTTCTTTTGGAGTCAGTGGGATTTTAGTTCTGTGATTACGTTGTTTTTGGTGGTTGTAGTTCACCAAGTACTTTAGGATCATTAGAACAGAGGTGGTATAGAACTGTAAGATGTCCTTTTGTTATCTGACCAAATTTTTTTTTTAATGTTTTAGAAGGAAATGGTTTGGATGAACGCTTTTGTTGTTTTCTTATGCAATAACACCACGGTAGCTCTTTGTCTCAGTGGCTCAAGTGCTGTCTGTGTTCTGCAGCATCCACAGCTGTCTTTTTTTTAACACCAGAGGTTCCAGCTGCAGAGAAGGAGAGTTGTAGAGAGCAGCACTTACAGAAGAATACAAGGGATCCCCAGAAAAGGAAAGAGGAGGCTGTAAAGGAAAAGGCAGTGCCCAGGCAGCTTGTTTATATCACCTCCGAGAGCTGATGGGCTGCTTATCGCACACAGCTCAGCTGTCCAGACAATCGTCTAATTGTCTTTGCTCGGAAAGCAGCAGCCCTGGTGACATTCCAGACCTTGACCTCTGCCCTGTCCAGCGCCAAAAAAGTGCCGTGAGGAATCGTGTAACACTGGGTATTAAAGACTGTTGGAAGAGGCCACGAGGTCAGCCTACTGTGGAGTTTTAGCAACAATGCTGGATATAGCTGACTCTCTCCCCTTCCTCCCTTCCTCTTGAGGTCTGGGCTTATTGTATGAGAAGGGTAGGATGGTTCCTGTGCTTAAACATAGGGATGAGCTGTGCTAGGACCACCTGGGGGCTGCACTAAGAAGGAGAAATGTATAAAGTCTGGGGTTGTTTAGGCGTAAATTGGCCTTTTTTCGATCCTTGGTCAACAGATGTGTTTCTCAGTATTGCAGCTGGATGCTATGCCTTGAGATGTCAGAGGCAAACCTACAAAGGGTCTGCTCGTTAGAGCAGCAGGGTTGTATGTGTTGCAGCCCTATTGATAGCAGTGGTCGTGGTTCAAGGATTCAGGAGGCAGGAATCAGAGCAGCAGCCACTGCTGAGGACAGGAGGAACCAGCTGATGGGCTGGCGAAGGCTTGAAAGCATTTGTTTGTTAGGAAACACAGGGGCTTTCAGAAAAATGTCTGTGTTCAAATCTCACGTCTCAAGAAAGGAAACCTCTGTAGAACCTTTTTTATCTGAGGATTCTTGTGGCTGCTGCTGTTGAAAAATCCAACTTCTGTGCAACCCTGCTTAATAACAACTATTGTCATTGTATGAGTTTGATGTTCTATGAAGCATTCTAGCTAATTGCATCAGTCTTTTAAATAAGGAGAAATGAGTTGTTTTGGCTTTTGAATGAGGTAAATATATAGAAATTTGT
Organism: Phasianus colchicus; assembly: GCF_987193195.1. Lineage (NCBI taxonomy): Eukaryota > Metazoa > Chordata > Aves > Galliformes > Phasianidae > Phasianus > Phasianus colchicus. Next base: position 4,904,682 of record NC_143462.1, read on the forward strand.
ACCAAACTCCTCAAGTGATGCAAACACGTAACTACTAAAATCAATGGAGTTGCATCAGTTTACATCAGTTACAGATCTGACTTTGTATTTCCAGGCACGTTAAAGGTGTTAGTGTGCAAATGACTGCAAAAATTATTGCTGAAAGGTTTTACGCTCAAAGGCAGATCAGGTATCTGGTCCAGGGAGGGTACATCCATTGCTGTTAAAGGAAATAAGGGAGAGAAAATTGTGAAGTGTTAACTGATATTTTTAGAAGCTTTATAATGACAGGTCACATTCCCAAGGACTATAAAGTGGCAAATCTAACACCCATTATTCAAGAGGGGCAAAAAGATACTGCAAGCAATTACGGTTTAACACCAGTTGTGGGAAAAATATTAGAAAGCATTTTATGAGGGTTTGGGAGTGAACAGCTTGAAAAGTGTAATTTGATTAGAGATGGCCAACGTGGGTTTTTGAAGGAGGTTTTAACTAACTCAGAATTCTTGAAAGGTATTGCTGGCATGGGAGACAGTGGACCTTGATTGGATGGCGTGCAGTTGTGCTGTAGTTTTGAAGTGGCAAACTGGGATGCTTCTCTTGCTTTCATTGAGCTGTGCTGCTGAACCTATTTGAAATGTGCTTAAGAGAAGGGAGTGATGAGTCCTTCCAGCCAAGCAAGGGGGTGAAAGCCAGGTTTTGTTTTGAGAATGAAATAAAGTTGATATGTTGTTTTTTTTTTTCCTTCCTGCTAGTCCCAAAGATCAGCACGCAGGGCAAAGGGATGGAACGTGGAGGAGCTGAACTCGTGCTACGCTGTGACCTCAAGGCAGTTCTGCAGGGAAGGTCCTCTCAGATGAGTTCTTCTGGGTGCACTGAGATATCCAGCTGCAACTCTGATGCCTTCCTGTGGTCATTCCTAGTTCAGAACGATGTGACTGTCAGTGGGCCTTTGCTCAGGTACACGGATCTATTTGTGTGAATGACTTTGGGGGTAAAGTGCTGATGTTCTTTGTTTTGCCTTCCAAATCACAGGCTGAAGCTCAGAGATTGTCTCTTGTGGCTTCCACTCTTGCCTTGGCCACTGAACCCGTGAAGCTGGCCAAGTTTCCTGTGCTCCTGTGTGCTCTCAAACCTTCTGTGTGGTGAGCAGGTGGCTGGGACAGGTTCCTGCCACGTGAAGTGCAGTGGTAGCACAGCATGTCCAGAGTCCTCCAGGCTTCTTCATGCTACTGGATAGAAAATGTTAACAATAAGATAGCTTTAAATGAAGAAACAGAGGTAATATCATATTCCTGAGTTACTGAAAAAGTGGTTTAGGATCTAGAACAAGGCTCAATTTATTCTTTTACTTAGATTTCAGAATGGATTTGCTGGTAATTTCAGGGATGAGACCAGAAGTTAAGATACTAATCTGTGCTTTAGGCTAAATAATTGTTTGGTTATTTGTTGTTTTGGTTTGGTTTTTTTTTTCCTAAAAAAATATAAAGCATCATCATAACGAAATGCTTAGCACTTCTGAATTCATGGTATTCCAAAAGTTACCAGCATTGCAGGTGTTCTTGAGAATTCTTCTGTTTAGTACTGCCTTGTGTATGTATGAACTGTATACACTTTATTTTATTTTCTTCTGATTTACTGAGCAAGGCTGTAGCACTGCTACCCCCTTTAGAAGGGCTCGACTCTGAGGCCGGTAAATGGAGAATGTAGTTTTAATGCAGGTAAATATAAAATGCTAAGTCTTGGGGGCAATGCACCAAAAGTGAGAATACATATTAAATGCAAGATCTGCTCAGCATACTGATCAGGGAGGGGATTTAGGGGCTCTGGTAGAAAAGTCCTTCAAGCCATCATGCCATCATACTGCTGCAGCTGGAAGAAAATACCAAACAAATGGGGAGAAAAAAAAAAAAAAAAGTAGCATTGTGTAAAGCATCAGTAGGAAAAGGAGGAAAATTAAATGGATGAGCATCGCGTTGTTCCATCTCTTCCTTGAGGCTTCAAAAATATGCTCGTTCCTCATAGGAAGCAAAGTATTTGCTGTAGGGGAGAATCAGAAACATGGAGTATGGATTCCTCACCTTTTCCTGGGTTTTGGAACAGAAGACAGTCATGCAGCTGGTGTTATTTCACCTAAGGAAACAGGGACCAAAGGCCTTCTGTGGTCAAATGGAAGGAAAATGACTCATGAGCAAAGTAATATGGCTTCTGTGTCTCATCGTCAGCAATTAACATACTGTTAATATCTCTTAATATGCAACTCTGCAATTTCAGGTCTTCCATTTCATTTTAACAAACATATTTCCTATAATGCCAGGAAGTGCCCAGCCCTCTATATGTGGTAAACAGCAGATATGTGGGGAGGAGGAGGTGTTGGTGTCTAATGAGAGTCTGTAGGACTTGTCCTGCTTAATGAGGTTGTTCTAAGATAAAGGTCTTTACATTTCGGGTGGTGAAAGATGAAAACAAAAAGAGCTAATGCAAAATGGAGGGAAGGCTGGAGAAGGCAATGGGGAATCAATAGAGCAGCAAAGGGGCTGGATTGCTTACATGGGTCAAGTCAGTTAACCTCTTTTTTTTTTTTTTTTAATTTCTTTATGCTGTTATCAGTACACAGGGAATAATAAAGGCCCATCTTCTTAGAATATTATGCCTTGGGATGCTTCAGTGATAAATGCCATGTGAGGTGTAGAACTACCAACAAGGTTCAGGAGTGGGGAACAGAACGAAGTCTTGGCCCTCATTTCTGCTTGTGTGCAGCAAACTGATTTCTGATTCTGATTTCATTCAGCCTGCCCCTGAATACCTCCAACAATGGGTGCTGCTTTTGTTTTCATCTGTAGAATTCTAGTACTTCACATGTGTTTGCTTTTGTTGCCTGGATAGGTTCTAATGTAAGCCTTGTTGCTTGTGTATATCCTGTTCTCCTTGAGACCTTTGCCTGGACATGATACAGCCAACCCTTGCACCACGGAATCTGTAATACAAGCAGATGGAACAGCTGTAAGAGGAGAAGCTGAGGTGCATATGGCATTATTAGCCATATGCAACAGGTCTCTCAGTGGGGCTCAGCACAGAGCCTTGGTCCTTGCACTGCAGTGTGTCAGCCTGTGCTATCTACCAGGTCAAAAATGTAATTCGTTGTTGTGCAGAGGTACCCATTTGGGGATGGAATAATTGGAATATTGGATCCAGAATCCACAGGTTCCATCTTTAGACTGAAAGTACTTTCTCAATTTGATGGCAGGTTGTTTGGGGCCGATGATTGCCTTCTGCTTTTAGTGATTATGAACACCTTAACACAGTGGAGTCATGGTCTGTGGCTGGCTTCCCTAGGTGTGCAAATTATGGCTGCTGCACTGAACTGCCACGTCCTGCAAGGAAATGGTCAGGAGATGTTGAGAAAGCATTTGCTTATGTTATTGTAAAAACAGAAATGTTTACTCATTATATTTAAATAGGTTTGGATCACTGTGGATGAAAGTGAAACGAGATATAAGCCTGCAATGACATGCATAAATACATAATTAAGTATATTTCCTTTCCATATGGAGGGGATTAGCTTCCTTGCCTCAGCAGGGAGTTGCTTTATTTGGTGTCTGCTTTGGTGTCCCTTTCTTTCTGACAGCTTACAGAGGTACACTGAAAGGGAATTTCACTCGCTGCCTAATGAATGTTGGAATAAGGACTTTGAGGGCATGTGGAAAAGAATAAGTGATTGCCTCAGAAAACAGAAGTTTAGGGACCTTAAGGGCTGTCCTATTATCCTGACTTCTCTTTTTGACCTTAAGTGGGCCCTATGGGATGATACTGCCCACCTTACCGAGCCTTATTGCTTAGTCATAAATCGAGACAGAGAGAGAGAGACGTGTCTGGTAAATGCTGAAGTGTCAGCAAAAGCTCCTTAACTCGGGTTTCATAACTTGAGAAATATTTTATCACCCTTGTGAGCCAAACCTCTGAAAAATCAATGGAACTTGAGAGTTGCCTGTATTGATCTGAAGGGCTGAGTTGTATTGAAATATTCATGGCTGTGTGTGTGTTTGTTATGTGTGGTTGGGGGACTGAAATGCAGGTAGCTTTCAGAGGATGAAACGCGCTCGTTTTTCATTTAAACTAGATTAAGACTATTAGGTGAGTTGCAGAGCATCTATTTAAAAGGGAACGCATTTGTTGGTCTTAAAACAAGGCTTCTGCATTCTCCTTGCTATTATTTTTCTTAAATGACAAACTGTTAGGAGGAAGAAGTCAAGGAGATCTGATAAAATTAGCACCATGTTCTCCTGGGGATCTCCGGGCTTGCTTTGTTTGCAAAGCCAATTTGGACACTGCGTCTTTGATCTTCACTTTCAGTATTTGAGCAGGCATGTTTAGTATCACTCATTTCACAGGAGATTTGGGATCAAGTTTCTTCAACAATCTAAAAAGCAGTACATTAGAAAGGGAATTGTCTGCCAGTCGTCTTAGAATCTCAATACCCTTGATACTAATTTGATGTGATGCATTTCACCAGATGTCTACCTGAACGATGTTTTATGCCCCAGAGGTTTGTGCTACTGTAGAGTCTTAAACGTGGCGTTTCTTCCAAGAGCAACTGAACGAAAAGCAACTGTGATTTTTAATCTGCATGTAGGTGTGACAGGGTACAAATATTTGGGAGGATACAAATATCGTCAGGCAGGATTCAAGAGAGGGCTACAACAGAATTGTAAGGAAAATTGCTGCCAATAGCGCCTAAAAAATAAAAAACAAAAGACTTGTAAGTGTATGTAATGGTTTGGTATATTCAGGTCGAAGCTGACACCTGCCATCTTAATTTTATTCCTTTTTCAAAGAAAAAGTTAAGAAAAATTTCCAAAACTTTCCTCTCTGAGTAAAATGAAAGGAGGAAAAAACACAGTTGCCGTTCTTTATTTATTTGCATTCCTCAATGGTAAACTGAATGTTTAAGCAACTGACATCAAAGATTTGATTTCTCTGAAGCTAAAAAGCCTATTAATCACAATTTTAAAGCGTTCTTTAATTACTCTGTAATAAAATGACACGCGCAGAGCGGGAGGAAAGATTGTGTACTTTTAGAGTTCCTCATGCTTGTTTGTGTTTCAAATCTCTCCGGAAATCCTCACTGATCCCTCTTGCTTCTGCTGCTTAATTCCGTTCTACCACCACAGCTATTGTTTAGCACTGAGCTCTGTTAACCATCTGCAACTACTGAGAGTGCAGGTCTGGTTTCCCAGCCAGCCCCCAAATTCTACAGCAATGGAAACCTCATCCTTGGAGAGGCTGTGAAGAACCTTGACTGCTGTCAGCCCCCGGCTGCGATGATGCTAAAGCCCTTTGCTTAGCAAATGGGGTATTTAAGCTGCAGGGACCATTCCTGTCGCTGAAGTTTGAAGAGCATCTTGGTACGTTGAGCCTGTATTGTGTTCTGGGAAGACCTTGAATCCCTTTCTAAACAGCAAACTGGGAGATAAAGGACCAGTAGATGGTGCTCAAGATTGCATAGCACTGGGCTTAGTCACCCAGGGCCTCCTCCTTGGCTTCAGATGGCTGGGTTTCAGCATTGAAAACGACCCCTTAATGTAGGCATTGAAATGAAGAGATAAGTGAGAGACACGAAAAGTTTTGGTTGACACTTGATGGAATGGGACATGTCAGAGCAAAAGTAGCTGTAGGGAAAAAGACAAGGTAAATCTGTGTTTACTCTCTGTAGAGTATATAAATGTTGTAAACGAAGGAGAATGAAAAATTAAGTCAAGGTGACTACAAGCTCCTACTTCTACATCGAGTTAAGTGCTGGTGGTGGCAGAGAAAACTTTGGAGATAAGAAACAAAGCTCAAGGACTAAAAAGTCAGAGGCCTTACCTTAATCACTGAGACCATTCATTAAACTAGAAACATCAGCTGACAGCATGGAAGCAGACTACAAAGATGTGAAACCTCTCTGAGCAGTGTTACAGTTTGCTCTTCCTGGTAGGAGATGCAGAGGAAGGTGGATGTCAGGATCTGGGCTGGTGTGTTTGGTGCACGAATTGGCTGCTGGTGCAAAATTCTGCCAAGTGGTAACGTTAGGAGTTGATCTGTTTTCAGATCCAGACAGTTGTTAATGAAACAGTTGCAGTTTTGTTGACAGAACATTAATTACTTGATCTTAGAACTTGGTAATTGCGCGGGCCCCCTCTGTATACATCACTAATTACATTAGCAATTATATGGCATTTTAAAGACAAAGAAATGACTACAGCAATTGCAGTGTCGTAGGGACCCTGCTGGTAAATTTCAATCAAGTTCCTACAATCTCAGAGAAGTGTTGGGGTAACTCCTACATCTGAGTCTGGCAGAAGCATCGTCTGGCTGGTGGTGTTGCTGCGGCCACTTGAACCTGCTGGGCAAAGTAGGGTGCTTGAATTCCTCATCAGGATGAGTTACATTCTCAACATTGATATGCAGCATTCTCCAAAGCCTACTATTTCCTGTTGGAAATATTTCTTTATACTGTTGGCTCTACTAATCCTAGAAATAATTATCGTATCTTAGAAAATGATGTCGTTTTGTACAGTTCTGATTGATTGATTTTGTCTTAATCATGGATGCCTTTTTGAAAAGCTTGATTGTGTTTTTAAAGATTCTCCTCTTTAAATCAGCAGACCAGAGAGTTACTTAAGAAGCTGACATTCCTCTGCCTCCAGAAGTTGGAGATTCACAAAAGACCTTCAAAATCAGAGTAGCTGTAGGCATGAGAATGGACGACACCATTATTATAGAATATGATGATAAGTATTTAAGTCAAAGAGCTGCAAAGAACCTTAATTCAAGTAAGAAGCACTTTACAGTATGTAAATAATGTAAGGAAAGACACATTTCAGTTATTGCTGTCATTTCTTTTTCCTGTCCCACCTCCCCGTGCTTTCCATCTCCTGATAACTCTGTGTGTCAGCATGAAAAATGACTGTAACGTCCTTGGGTCAGGAAGTGGTTTCAGTGCTTGTTTATACACTGCCCTCCATGGTGGGTGTGGATTCTCAACCCCTCACACACCATTGTCTTGTAAGCAATGAAGGTGACGTATGCACACTGGGTTGCTGTGCTAGAACAAACAGAAAAGGAGAGAAACCCAATGCTTGTATTTATTTTCCTTTTGTTTTGTAGCTGTGCTTCTGGTTTGCAGGCCAGAGAGGAAAGCAATTATATGGGCAGATCTGTAGATGGCATAAATTGGTGGTACTTTACTTGCTCAGGATTGTGAGAGCTGAGGATCTGGCCCACATCTTGTCAAGTTTGCAGCTTGTGAACAGAGCCCGGTGGTATTTTTACCTACAGACAGTTGCTGGCTGATGCTGTTTGTTCCCCAGTTCTGCTCTCTTGTTTTGCCATTCCTCAAGTACTGTGAAAGGTTGGCAATTACAAAACAGACAAAAGGCGTGCAGTCAGCTGCATTCTGCACACTATGCTGGGTGTAGAAACCTACTTCATGAACTGCTGTTCGATAGGAAGTCCTTTATCCCAGGTCCTAAATGTGGGATGCTGGCTGTGGCTAAGAACAACTCTTTCCTGAAGTGTGAAAGGTAATTACTTACTTCCTCTGGTCTGTTTTGTGGTCAGCAGGTTGTAGTTGAAGTCTGCTGGATTTTTTTTTTTTCTCACCTCAATACTGAAGAAAGGGCAGATTTGTTTCATCTCAATAGGAGGAAAGTGTTGTGACACTGTTTAACCTGCAGCAAAATATGTGATCTTATTGGACCAAAATGTGTTTTTCCAGGGGGAAAAAATCCCTATTTCAGACCAGCATTATGTTAAAGCTTTGATCCAGGTGCAGTATGGTAGCTCTGAAGCTCCCACTAATTTTAATGGTGCCAGGGTTTCACCTTCTCATCACAGACTGACTTACCAACTTTTATGCAAAACTGAGTATGGACAGCTGTGTGGGATTGAGTTTGAGACTACGGACAAGATTGAAGTGGGATGAGTTTCCCCAAGCAGGCATGCTGTAGAACTCACCCAATAAGAAAACAGCATTCTGCATCCACCTGCTGTCACAGGAGAAGGAGCTGGCAATGGCCAGGCTTGTGTTTTGTCACCACGTCTTTTTCTGTGATTGCTGTAAACAAGAGGTACCTTAGCACAACCCCAAAGGAAGCAGGGCAGCAGATATGATTTCCCCTTATCTCCTTATCTATCCTCCATTGGATGGTGTTGGGGTGCCTTCCATTTTGGGAGGGGGAAGTGTTGGGTTTCCCACTTCCCCCCATTTACACCAATGTTTGCTCAGCGTTTCTCTGCCACGGTGCTCAGTCTGCACCCTCTGCTATGGCTGCCAGCTGCCCGTTTAATCCAGTCCTGCAAGTGGAGTTAATGAGACATTCCTCCTTAACTAACCTGGTGCGATTAAAGCTTCAGATCTTTGCACCTCAACAGCTGTGTGTTGTCACTGAGATAAATATTTTAACTGGTCTGGCAATTCCCTAGCTGCCCTCAGTAAGTGGTTGAAGGAGTGGCTTTTGTTTCCCCATTTATTGAAGTGAAATTCAAGTTCTGACAAAACAACCCTCCAGAAAAGACCTGTGAAGGAAAAGCAGGGGTGGGAGTGGGGTTGGTTTTCTGCAGGGCTTTTCTTAACCAGGGCACCCTGTGCCTACAGCCAGCTGCTCGTGTGCAGATCTCACTGTGCCTTCAGTAGCAGCTGATGGGAGAGTTTTGGTTTGCCACCAATATTAGGAGAAAAATTCCTTTGGTGTTCCTGATGCTGTACAAGCTGAAGGCCGTTTACATGACTTGCCTTTAGAAACGGCCTTTTTAACGTGGCAAACATCATTAAATTCTTTCCAGAGAAATCTTACAAAGGAAAGATGAACAAATCAGGCAAGATATTGGTATTTACATGCGTTCATCATGATCCTTGACGTTGGGTTTGTTTGTTTTTAACAGGGATTCTCTTTAAGTACAGATATTCTTTGATGATGCCATCAAGTCACTTGGGGTTGGGGGGAGCTGTGCATTGCTTTTTTGTGTTTAGTAGCTGATATCTTTTCTGACACTCTTTTGCTGGGGTTCTTCATGCATCTCCTCCCCCCATGCAGTGTTTTATTAGGAAACTGCTCACAGGGAATCTGCTCAGACTACAGGACAGCTCCATCCCAGGCAGGACAGTGCAATACACCGCACTGCACATCATCAGGAGGTAACAGATCGGCAGAGCACAGGAGATCTCCAGGCTTTCATCTGCATAATAAACCTCCTTGCCTGAATACAAAAGTAGGTCGTTGGTACAGACCAAGGCTCTTTCAAAGGAGCCGTTTGTTTTATTGCTGCATTCTCACTGAGGGCACTGCTGGGAGGAAAAAAGGCTGAATCAGGTCTTAAGTAGGATGGGCTCTGTTGAAGGGTGTTGCAGTACAGCAGTGGGCAACTTTGGCATCACTGCCGGGAAGAAGGTCATCTGCTAATTGCATTTATCCCCGTATGACTAATTGAAGCAGATGACCAAAAAAACCCTGTTTTCTTCTCTGCATTTAGTCAATTGTGCCTTACAATTTCAGTGGCTTTCATGGGCATCTGCAGTAGTTTAAAGACTGACACGTATTCTGTCATTTGTTAGGCAAAAAAAGGTCAGTAGAAGGGGCTTTTGTTGTTACACCAAATTTTCATTCTTTCCTGTGATTTCACAGAAGAAAACTGAATGTTCCTGGCTTTGGTAGTTGGTTATCATTTCCCAAGGTACTTCTCAGCAGTCCAGTTTTTTGGCATTTTTTTTTCCCTGATAAAATAAAGCCAGTTTGCCTTTCTGACCAGCGTTCATAAAAGGGAACACAAATTCCCTGTTTTAATGTGCTCCAGCTGGGATTCAGCAGCCAGGTGCTGTAAAGGGAGAGGTGAGATGAGAGCATTACTGCCTGATTCTGTGAGTAAATACAACCTAGAGCTGTCTCTCCCAGTTGTGGACGGGCATCCTACAGACCAGCTTGATCTGAAGAACTGCTGCACACCACAAAACCCTCATTTTTAAAGAGTTGTTGCCATAACAGTGACTGACGAGGATGACAGAAGGTGAGGAATAAAGCAGACCGGATACTCTGAAATTAAGATAATTCCCCCCCCTTGTTTACAGTACAAAAATTTTATTTTTTTTGTTAGGATAATTTAAAGTTTAAAACGGAAGTAGACATATTCATTTTACAAACAAGATATTCTTCCATAAGTAGGACCATTAAAAACAGTAAACAAAACCAAAAATGCTATCTTTACAAAAGCTCTGTGCATAGCAACTTCATACTGAGTGTAACTGACAAAGCAAAAAACAAAACCAAACCAAAAAAATCGACCAGCCAACCCCAAACAAACCCCAAAACTATACAGGAGGGAGAAATGAGGCCTTAATTTACAGAAGGGAGAAAACGGTCTTTAAAAAACCATGCATATTGGAAGTGTGCAAAGAAAAATAGGGAGAGTAAGATGCTATACCAAGATAAATAATGAAATAAAATGTACTCTTTCAAAGTTATGATAGGATTTGTAATTACCTATTGCAACACCTTCATCTTTCTAGTGGCGAAAAGGAAAGTCATATGGGAATATTAAACAGCGATAACTAAAAGAGGACAGATCTGCTTATTACATTGGAAAAATCCTTACATATATATCTTTTTTTACATTTCCTTTTCCTTTTTGCTGGGTGTTTTGCCACTGCCAACGTCCTCCGTTCACGTTCAAGGATTTTTTGATTGTATTTATTTACACACCTGTTGTCTTTGTAAAGCTACTGGTAACTTCTACGCTCATTTCAATACAAGGATTCACATGCGTGAGCAAAATTTGTGTTCTAAATCATTCCTATGTTGACTTCTTTCATTCTTTTGGCTCAAATCACACCCCAGCAAGTTTTGTCTCCATGTTTGCATCCACTCAGGCAGCCAGACTTGGTTCTTGTCCCATAGAGAGCACTGGAGGTACCTTCCTGGGGAGGTTTTCATTTGGGCTCACAGCTCTCCTGACTGTGGGAACGGAGCTAATGAGAGTAACTGAGATGTGAAGGGAGTGTGTTTGTTACAAATGTGAGGGATCAAGGCAGCAAGGTGCTGCCTTTCAGCCTGTTTTCTAGAAGTTTGTATCTGGAGTGTTTCCTGGGCACGGAATTTTGAGTGTAATTAGGATAAAATCAGAAAGTAGCCTGGAGGGAGAGGGAGACTGGGAAGAAAATGCAATGCTTCTATGCATTGGAGCTGCTTGAAAATTTTGTATTACATCAGAGTGGGGGGAATGGAGATGGTCTATTGGAAACAAGTCTGGTAAGACTCATTCCTTCGTATTTCAGGAGTTCTTGGCTTCAATGCTGGTTGTGTTGCTGACCTCCAGTGGTTGCTCCTTCCTTGATGGCACGGAGGACATGCACAGAACCTGCAGTGTCAGTGAACTTGCAGCCACAATTAACGGTGAGTTATTTTGTTTCATCTTTTCTGGAATGAGACACTTTTTTAGCATCCTGGCTGTAAGACTCTGTACTGTAGCTGTGCTTCTTAAAAGCACGTTATTCCCAGCAAATTTCTTTTTAAATCTGCTTTAAATTCCTACTTTTTCTGATAAATGGGGCCATGATTTTTAGAAGACAGTAAGCTCTCCCTTCCCATTCTAAAACATGACATGAGAAGGCACCTGACAAATCCCCTCCTGAAATATCACAGCAGTCAGGAGCAGCACAGAGCTGCTTCCCAATAAGTGGATCACCATTAGGAACCATAGGAATAGCTCAGTTCCATCGTCCTTGCAGTCCACTGGCTTCCCTGCTGTGCTGCATTCTGGTTTAGAAACACATCCCATAAACATGTCTGAATATTAAATACATTTCTCAGAAGGTGAACTGCATGCTTCACCAAGTTAAGCTTTGAGGAGGCCCCGTTTTTAAGCAGTTTGAACCAGAAGTGCAGTCACAAGAAATCAGCTTCCCTCCCCAGGCTGTTTACAGGAATGATTCCACACGTTTGCAGAATGCAGTCCTATGCCAAAACCCTGCCTGTTAGGTGGGAGTCTGTGACAGTCAGTCACATCACACGACCCCGAGCTTCAGTCACTCATCTTTGCAGCTGGCTTTGAACCACAGAGACCTTCTAGTTTATTACTAATCCAAATTTGCTCCAAATGGCCTCAGCCATTGCTGTCCCAGCTGTCCAGTTCAGGGCTGGACTCAAGATGGAGAACATCTTCTACCATATATTGTTGAATCACCAAGAATACAATTTAACATATTGGTAAAAATACTGGGCATTGGACAAGTAGTTTTAGGGACCATATATTAAGGATTTATTTATCAACAGAAAGATGCTATCATAGGAACAACTATTCATGCAGCTGTGAATGGTGTTTTAGAAGGGAGTAAATAGTGTAGCTGACTTTTATTTTCCTCAAAAAATGGCTTTCCGACAAAATCAATTTCTTTTTAGTGGTCTCTGCTTTATCAGATAAGTTGTGATTGCTTTCCTTGCATTCTCACCTTCCAACTTCAGGAAGGGAGAAGCAAAGGAGAACTAAATGTCAGTTTTAGGCCAAAATGCAGAAAAAATCACATGAATACTTCTACAAACTTCAGTATATAAATGGAAAATACTTACCACTTGTAAGGACTCGAGATAAAAGTGCATAAGTTATTTAAAAACATATTTTCCCTTTATAAATGCGCCCTTAATATGAAGTATAACTGAACGTCAGGTGTTCCAACTGCACAGAAGAACAATGTTTGAGAGAAGTCTCTCTCTCCCCAGTTCATACATTGAGTGTATAAAATAAACTCAGTACCTCATGAAAACTCCCAATGGTTCAGATCCCTACGTGTGCCACTCATTTGCCAATAGGGCCTTTGAAACTTACCAGTTCATCAGTACCTGAATATCTTGATCGAAACAAAAAACAGGAGGGGGGGGAGATGAGGAGGATGACAAATTTATACATGAATCAGTGTTCTGTATATCATCACGTGTATAACAGTTTCTGACGATTCTGTTAATTGATCAGAAAGAATCCTATGAGATCCTTGCACATGAATTCACTAAGAGGGAAGAAGTGAGGAGCGACCGCAGCAGTAATAATATATCTTGAACTTGTCACTACATTTTTGCATCATTTTTCTTCATTGTACAACTGGAGGAAAAAATCCAAAAAAGGTTTAATTTCTACCTCTACATACAATAAGTTACAAGTTTATTTATTTAAATAATTGTAAAACATCTTACATTTTTAAAGAGGTTAAACTATAAGCAAATACACACATACACCAAAGTTCCATCACTCGTGTCAGTTTGTCCTAGAAATTCTTTCATGCTGGTACCCTGTTTTGTTGTTTTTTTTTTTTTTTTCTGCATAAACTAAATTGATATCTGAAAGGCTCCATATAAAATAGAAACTTCAACTTTTTTCCCCTACAAAGTAAAACAAATTGTATCCAAAATATCAAGCTTGAATCATTTTTGCCAATTTCTTTTTCCTTTTAATATTTTACAAATCTTAGGAAGGTTTCGTGTCTTTCAAGAAAGACTTTGCATTTCTGATCCCATTCTGCCAACCGTTGTTTGTCCTCTGGCTCTTGGCTGATTCTTCGTTTGCAGTGTTCTAGGAGTTGATGTGGTTGTGTCAGAAATATCAAACAGGTAAAAGATGCAGCCTTCTATCTCGTCCAATCCATAAAAAATGTTCCTTGTATTTCCTGGGCCTGGCTTTCCCCCCAAAAAGAGCTTGTAGTGCTATTTTTTTTTTCTTTTTAGTGGTCCATCACAATAAGTAGTTTTGTGCTGTAAAAGAAAAATGAAAAAAAAGAGGAAAAAAGGGAAGAGGGAGAGGAGCAAAGCTGCCTCTTCCTTACATCGGGGGAACGACAAGACCAGTCATGGCTGAAAGAGAAAATTGACAAAGATGAAATGCTGGCATATTTTTATGGAGCAAAGTTTATCTGAGCCCTTCACCCTTCTGTGTGCAGCCACACATTGCAGCAGTGCATCTATTTGCAGGTTAAGTGATGCCATTAAAAGACCTTCGATGTCTCTGAATGTTTTGATGCTTGATTTGTGCTTTAGTGAGAAGAGCCAACAGTGCAAGCCTGACAGCAGCCACAGAAAATGGACAATGTGCTCCTTCAGTGGAGGTTCCACGAGGCCGGGCCACCGTGGCTTTTAAGTCAATAAAGGAGAGAATGGATTAATTGAAACCTTAGTACGTGAACTGTCAGAAGTGCCTGATAATGTTTTGGTGCCCATGTCCTGAGACTTCTTGGAAACGGACACTGAATTTTTTGGGACAGTTCTTAGCACGTTTCTCATGCTTTCTCAAGTTGAGCACTCAAAATCATTCTTGAGCTGTCAGGACCAAGCGGGGTCCTTGCTTCTCACTCAGCCTGCTGATCTGCTTGCAAGAAAAGGTTATGGTGTGAGTGAGGAAGGATAATGTGAAAGCAAATGGGAATTTACCCAGGAACCACTTATGGGACCTCGCCATAGAACTGTGAGTGCTGATTCATTGGAGAATGACCAGAGCTGAGCTTCACTAATTTAGTTTCAGTGGAAATAATGGACCAGCCTCTCTTTCTCGCTTGGTTTACCCCATATGTCTGAATCACTGTAGTCTTACCTGGCACGTTCCCAGAACACCGGGCTTATGTAAATTATTTATTAGTCACTCTCACTGCCTTTAATTGCAGTTATATTCTTCATAACTGACAACAGCAACATTTGAAGCTGCCTGGAACTGGTGCTGTTCCCAAAGGTTTTGAGGGGTAAGTTAAGTTTATATGTATTTATATAACAAATGAGTGAGTCATATTTTCAAAGGGGCCTCAGTGTAGTGCAAGGTCCTAATCCTGTGAAGATTTACGTTCATTGAAATTTGTGGGATTATTCATGTGTTTAAAGCCCTGTCCTCTGAGAATTAATTTCACCCTTATGTTCACAGTGTTTTAAAAAAAAATGCTCAGGGCAAGATCCTCAGCTAACATGACTCTTTTATTGGAGCTCTGTTGATTTTAAACAACTGTGGACATGGTCTGTGATTTAATACAATAGGAAAACAAATATTTTCATATTTTCTAAGTGACTAGGGCTAAAATTTCCTGCCAATTTTGACAGCTGAAAAAGAAAGTGAAACTGAACAATCTTGAGGCAAATATCTGCTGTTCTTAATGGCCTGCCAATTTGTTGGTGTTTTTCAAATGGAGATTTTTTTCAAACAGGCAATTGATATTAAGCCTAAATGAGGAAGGTAAATATTTGCATGCCTACTGAGGGTCAAGGGGGAAGAGAGTGCATCTGCAGAAGAGAGGTTTTCTGGTCACACTGAGGGGCTGCTCCTCTCCTCTTCCTCACTCCCCCAAACTGGAGAATGACCTTAATTTCCTGGAGGGATGGGACACTGAAGAGTTAACCACTGACCTGCCTTTCTACCCTCTAGAAAACTGGATTTAAGCCTTGGGTTGACGCCCTTGTCTGGATTCTGCAGTGCTGGTGGAAGAGGTTCGCACTCCCTCGGCTGCTCACCGCCATCCACAGGTTTCCCAGCGGAGCAATCTGTGCGAGCACTTCCTAATCTGCTTCGGGCAAAATCATCCAAGTTAGCTCAACGAATTTAAGTTGTTTGTCTCAAGTATCCTGGCTGGGTCTTTTGCCTGAAGCAAAGAAAGCAGAGCCTGCACAGGCTGTGCCTGGTCCATCCGTACGTCCAATCCCTCTCCTGGTGCAGCCAGAGACGACTCTGCACGCGGCCGTTTGGATGGATGACTCTGCAGAGAAGCAGCAGTGCCTGCTACAGCTAACATGGTTTAATTTGAGACATGCAGAGTCTGCTGTCAGTGTAGTTTAAACTCCCTTCCTAAGGGGGAGAGGTCACACTGGCATAAGAGCCACTTCTGATACTACTCTTATCAACGTTATTGTCGTTCTTTTAATCAAGTTAAATTTCCAGCAGATCAAAACAAGGATCAAGTCTGAGTTTCTTCCAGGAGTCTTCAGAAATATTTTAGGGATGCTTGCAGAGGCAGCATTTTGTAAAGCCCCTCACAGTGAGGGAAGAGCACATTTTCATGGCGTAATTAAAGAGGTGACGTTTAGATCCAGCAGTCCTGGACTCAGACTGCTGCCAGCAACAACAAAACTGCCATCTGCAACCCACTGTGTTATTACCTCTGGGGCTCTGATCTCTCTTTTGCCACCTTTTCTCTCTATCCCCTCCTTTTGCCCCCCTCAAAAAGTTTGGTTTGTCATTGCAGGCTGTAAATGCTCGGAGTGGTGAGATAGCCCTTGGAAGCTGTTAGGATGGAATCTGCCCGTGGAGAAATCAAGGTGGAACTGTAAGATAATAAGGACAGGCAACGAGCTTTATTGCTGCCCTGGTGTTTCATCTGAATGTTGCAGCTTCACCTCTGTCTGCAACAAAAAACAAGTAGGTTGAGGACTGTTGGCTGGGATTCTCACCTGTTCTTCTCCAGCTCACATAAACGCCTTTGCTCTGAGGTTCTCTTTCTGCCTACCCTTATCTGTCCATTTCCACCCCACCTCCACTCCCCTTTGGGGCTGCACTGTCAAAAGCCTATTCCCAGCCTGTATCGCTTTTTATTGAATGTTTGTGAGGTTTGGATTAAGGTCTTACACTGCTAGCAAAGCTGTAATTATTTTTGCCTGTATTACTATATATTGAATCGATGTAACTTTTCAATAAAGGTGGTTCAATGCAGGACACTCCCTGATGAGTTGGGAATATAGAAACCACAGTCATTATCCCAGAGGGTGTTTTTTTTTTTTTCTTGGAGGGAAATGGAAAAAGAATTAGAGATGAGCCTTATTGTATTAACCTTGACAGCTTGCAATTATCAACTGAAACACTTGATTAAAATTGTCACAAGGTTGGAGAATTTTTTTATAAATAAATAATCAAACATGGATAGTACCCAGATGCTATGGTGATGGGCACCTTTAATGGGTGTAATTAATAATGATCATAAGCCTAGTGTACACGAGTGGCTCCTGAAAATGCCATCTTGCTCTACAGTGGAAAGAACTCTGCAGTTCACAGCACCATTTGCTAAGAACTGCTCTGCTTATGCACTGTCCAGTTCTTCAGATAGCATAGGTGCTTTGGTGGCTAAATTACAACCTGTTTTACAAACCCCACTTTCTAAAGAAGGGTGTTGAGCGTTTTCAGCCACTGTGTCTTGCTCTCTCATTTGGTTGTATGACTCTTTGTTTTCCTCTTTTGCCACTGCTTCCAGTGAACTGCAACCTTATGGTTCTACAGCTCTTCACAGAGGTGAACCAAGTGCTGTGGTGGTGCCATTCTGAGCATCTTAAATGAATGCTGCTATCCTGAAACATCAGAAATACCTCAGTGCACGAGGTGTCCTGCACACAGGTAGGTTTGCAATTGCACTGAGCTGTTGGTACCAGGTGCAGCTGGTGGGTGCAAACTTTACCCTATCGCTACCTTTGCTTCCCATCGTGGCTACCACTAGAAAATGCATAGTTTCACCTTAATATTAAGACTGGGGAGCTGTTTGTAAAACAATGCACTGTTCTACAAATGAGCAATCAGCTGAGAAGGATAGAAAGGAGGAGTGTTTTCCTCCAGAAATCCTCGCTGACTCATTTAAGCATCAGTAGTTTGGATGAAGGGCACCATTATCCTTCATACTAGAATATAAGCAAACTAAACTGCAGTTTCTATGAAGGGCCCATGAGGATCGTTCCAACAAAGACACTAAAAAGTCACCAAATACTTGTTTTTCCTGAATAATTTATTTTTATATTTTCTTCCATAGGAAATTAATGTCATTTTGGGGGCAAAAATTTGCCTGTACGTGGATGGAAGATCTTCATTCACCCATTTGTGATGTGCTAACCACAAGCAGGTAAAATATTATCAATTAAGTCATGGTTTTGTCTCTTTTAGATGATAAGCAGGTTAAGTCATATTTTAAAACCACAAAATGTTTCTAAAAATGTGGACAAAACCTTTGCCAGGTAGGTGAACAGAAGTTAACCTGGGCTCACCATTGAGTTGTACTGCTGTGGTTAAAGATCTCAGTGTTGTACTGAGTTGTAGATGTGCAAAGGGCTGCCTGAATACTGATTTAGTTCAACATAATTAGGAACAGTGTTAGAAATCAAAATCTGTTTGCAAAGTGATATGCATTAATTTAATTGTCAGAGAGCACAGGAAAGTATAACCCCTCTGCAGTTATGGTTCCAGATGGGCTGGGAAGTGGTAGTTTTTCTACCTGTAAAGTAGAGGTCAATATTATATCTCTTTCTTTGGTGATTCATAAGAGTCTCAAATCCATCTTTCTATAAATAAAAGGCAGATTTTTATGTTCTCCCATCAAAAATAGAGCTCTTGTCTAGCTTGAATAAATTGTGACATATAATGAGCTACTATAATTAACATCCCATCAAATGAAGGTTAAGTAAATGGGATTTTTGTTTAGCTAACTTCTAACAAGAAATTTGAAATATCTTTTACGACTTTATTTTGAAACAGTTTGTGCCCCACACGTCTCTGCCAATAAACTGCAGAGAAAAATGTGCTTTATCCTTATATATCAAATTTAATCAAATGGCACATATATAGTTTTCTTATATGTTGACATCATGAATATATCACTTACGGTCTGTAAGGTACTTAAAGCACTGTCTAGGCTCTGGAATCACTCTGACTCGGCAGCATATCAATGAAGGCTCCTAGCAAGGAAATGCCCAGTTTTATTTTCACCTGGTTGTGGCTGTTAAGAGTTGGTCTGAAGTGCTCTGTTTAAGTGCTGACTGAAGCTAAGACTCCAGCTGCAGGTCAGGCACTGCACTGGTAGCAATCAGGAACAGTGCTCTGTAAATGTGAGCCAGTCGTTCCATCTGAATCCCACCCTCTACAAACTTCTGAGCAGCTTTTCTCTCATTACCTGTTTGTACAATTGTTCAATGCAAGTGGACAAGAATCCCTCGTGTTAACACCTCTAACTTTGGCAAGACAAGATATGAGTAACTACTGTCTTCAACTCAAATACCTCTATTTCCTTAGGAAATAGTACAGATGTCCCCCTTGCTAAATTGAGACTGTTCCTATGGGTATCAGACTTCCATACTTTTTGGGTTGGCTAGGATCCTGATGGTTAATGGAACATCTGACCTTCTGGGGCTTGCCTGCTATTCCTTGTAACTGAGCTTGCATTTTTATGTTGAGATGTGCTGAGCTGGCCAAAGGTAATCTGGGCAGTCAGCGGTCCATGCTGTTCCAGCAGTTTCCAATTTGCTTACTTTTCCCCATCAGCTGCCCTCCATCTGAGATGAGTTGATTAGGCATTTGTGTACTAATCATGCCGTGTTGCATCACGTCACATTATATCTTCCCAATGCCTTTTTTAAACTCCCTTGACATCTGACATGAATGGAGAGTACAATTGTTCTGATCAGGATCACCTGCTCTCAATTTAGGTAACATATAGAACTGAGTGGCATCCAGTATGCATTGCTGCTTGTTCTCTACCTATCGTGTCCTATAACAGTGTAAGAATGTATAGTAGGTGAAAGAGGTAAGCAAGAACACATGGGGTTATCAGAGGGTATTCCACAGGTCTTGGCTGAGTTGTGCAGCCCAAAGCTGGAAGCCAGGAGATGGGCACATCTCATGCTTAGCTCATAGTTTTGCCTCACAATGTATTTTCCTCAAGCTGTCCTATTATTTCCAGCACAAGATTATCCCTCAAAAATACATCTTTGCATCTCTAAATGGCCAGGAATAATGAGCTGATCTGAGGATTAAGCTCATAAGGCTCTACCTGTTTAGACTAGTTTTTATGCAGGGCTAAACACTGCTGTAGTTAACATACACAGAAGCTATATTCAAGGTTTCTGTTGCTGCTTGTAAGCAGAGTGGCATGCCCTGAGGGCCAGGGAGTATTTTTGATACTATCACTGCAACAGGATGCGATAAATAGGATGAAGGTTGTATCACTAGGAAACTTCTTGCCTTTCAACAATAGATGTAGGCAAAGTACAACACTGCAGATGTTACAACAGAGCTTAAAAAAAATCCCAGCTGGAAAGATGTTTTTGCTGTATTATGGGTAGGGAAACTGGGAGGTGATGTCAAAACCACTGCATGATGTGCTTTCAGTTGGAGCCTGAATATACTTACAGCTTGTTCTGTGCTTTTGCTGATGCCCATGTTAAAAATAAATATATATATATTAACAGCATGCCTGTTCTTAGCTTATATATTACAGGGCAATGGCATAGCAATGGAGATTAACAGTGTCCCATTACTGCAGCACAGTAAGTCCATTCAGGAAGCCTGTTTGGGACCCTCCTGTTGACTTTCTGGCCACATCTGTCTGTCAACACTGTGGGAACATTAATTTGGATATCAGGCTGTGCATAGCTGGATCCTTTCCAAATCATGTGCTCCTCAGCATCAATTTAAGCAGTTCAGTTGGAAAAAAAACAACTTTCCATCTCTGGCTGAAATAGTTAAATAGCTATGAAAACCTGACATAATGAATCTGGGGCAGAGTGGTCTGTGAATCAACTGCTGTCTTTGCTGTGAGTCACAGCTGTGGTTTGCAGTGCAGTCTGACTGACAAGTCTCATTGCACAGGTACTGTATCTGCTGAAGTCAGTTGTGGCTTTATTACTGTTATTATGTATTGCAGTGCTGAAGTACAGGATTTCCTACAATGAGGGAGATACAGTGGACCTCTATCAGTGAAAAATGCATAGATGGGAGTGCTGGGTTTTTAGTTTTAAGATTTTATGTTATATTAAAGTTCCATTACTAGAATCTCTTATTTCCAATTAATAGATTGAATAAAACACGTCGTAAACACTAAATGGCATTAATTGCACAAAATGAACTCTGTTACTTCACTTGTTTACAAAAGGGGTTAAAGAAAAATAAAAAACTCTTGCTAAACAGCATCTTAAGCAGATGGGACAGACAGGGTAAGTTAAGGGAAAGTATTAAGTGAAGTTCATAAATAATCAGTGTGGTTTTTATTACCTGGTCTTTTCCTTTCTCCCAGGAAATGTCTTGAAAATGATTTTTCCCTGAACTGATCTGCACTTAGCACTGCCTTTGGTAATTTCTTAAATGAGCCCTTCTAGCCTGGTGCATACACAAGTTTAAATTTAAATCCAATTTAAATCTACTCTGAACACACAGCTGCCCTCGAGTGATTTCTCTTTAGATTATGTCCAACTGCTTCAAGCTAAAGAACCAAACTATTCCTGAGCTTGATAGGCCTTCCTACTTCGATGTTCAAATCTGTTTACAATCATGTGGCCTTGGAACAGTTCCCCAAAACAGCTAAAATCTCACCATGGATTTTGTTTGCTTTTATATGTATAAAAATACAGTGAAATCAGTATGTTCCACCATTAGCTGATAGAACTAAAAAACACCCAAAAGTAACTGCAGACCAGGTAGTGATGATAACTCTGTCCATGATCATGACATGACACAAAGATAAATTTGCCTGTGTTTGCCAGTGTAGATAAATAGCCTCAGCTGTTGGGTCAACAAAGCTTTCTTTATGTACAAATCTATACACAAAAATTGCTTCAAATACTCCTGCCTTTCTCCTTTAAACAGAGAAGGAAAGAAATTGTGTTCCCTGTCAACATGGTGCCCCATGGATGGGGGAATGTGTTTCATTAATGGGGAGGAGATAATCTTAAAGAGGTACGAAGTTTCAGGTAATTGCGGCAGGGGAAGAAACTGTTTCACATATATAGCAGAATTCTGCATGCTAGCTTTTAAAAATGTAATTATTTTTGTTCAACACACCTAAAATTTCCTTATTATATAAAATAATCACAGTTTATGTAGGTCCCTGTGGCCTAGCTAAGGATTTATAATGCACCCAAATCAACAGGTGTGGTTTGTAGGACTCATTTTTAGAATTACCACTGGCTCTTGGCATGGCTGAGTTCCCAGATTTGTTTTTTTTTCTATGATATCTCTAGTGAAGTCTGAAGGAGCCAGATGACTTCTAAGGCCCTATAAAAGCTTTCTTTTATGGAGACTTGGAGTGTATTTATGTGCTGCACAACCCCCCCCCTCCCACAGCCTGTTAAAGCAAAGAATTTAATACAGGTTTCCATTCTTATCTTAATACTCACATTTGTTTTGCAGATCACCTTTAAAAAGGCTGTAAATGTACTATAGGGCTTAATTCCCTGCATGAGCCTAAACCTTGCAGCAGGTTTCAAGACATTGGCCATTGTGTGCAGAGCTGTCTATTAACTCTGCAGGGCAGACATTTGTTTTACAGGTCCCTGCAGCTTAAGGAGAAGCCATTCCTCACAAAAGAGCTGGTATTTAAAAGAAGCATGGGTGAAATCCTTCTTGGTATAAATGAGTATCTGTCCCTCATTGCTTTAACATGAAAAAGACAAAACATGGAGCAATGCTTTAATCCAGCTGAGTTGGGTCAGACTTTCACTATAGAGTCCTCTAATGGTGTAGTGGTCTTTCAGGTGATTATTGTATTGGCTCTAGGCAAACACAGTGTGCTTTGTATATGCCAGCTGAATATGAATTGTACACTTCTTACCTCTAAACCCATTTCCATTGCCACTGGAGCAGGCAGGAGAAGGAGACCCTTGGGGTCTGATGACGGGAGCAAAGGCACTCTTCTGTTTGACAGCAGGAAAGACGGAAGAGGAGAACGGAAGGATGGAAGAAGTGCTGGAGGAGCCAACTGTTGGACTTGAAGACATTACTGCAAGAGAAGAAAAAGTTATTCCTCATCAGAGATGCAATAAGACATGTTTGGTGTTGCTTTATATGTCTGTCCCGTTGGTTTGGCTGAGGTAAGTCTGAAGTAGATCAGTTACACTGATCAGCTAGGTCAGAAGAAAATATGTCTAATTAGCCTAAACTGTAAGAAGAATTAACCAATATTTCTTGTGTTTTCAAATGAATCCCCAAGTCTCCTTTAAGCATTAGCTAGAAAGAAGAATAACAATATGCTGCAGACTTGGTCCTTTCCTTAATGAAGTCTTACAGAGGGAAATCAAGTCATGGAAGGAAGAGTGACTGGCCTGTGGTCACTCTTGTAACTGGAAGTGCAACAATACTTACTTTATCAAAGTAAAAATAATTTCACAGGAAATTAATCCAAAGTTCAGCTCTCAGTTATTGCTAATGTAGTTCACAGACTTCTTCCTGGACACAGAAGTGATTTCAGAATGTCTTTCACTGAGGATATTCAATTCGCAGGCAGGGTTCAATATTCCTCTGTTACTCTTGAAAGATGGGAACATTTCTAGATATACTAGAACACAAATTCTAAGCCTCTTACAGAATTTTCACTGAATCTCAAAAACTCTTCTTGAAAGATACTGCTCTGTTTTTTGATGCAGTAAATGAAATGAAGCGGGACCAGGCACAAACCTAAAAGAAGCAAAGCACTTACTTCCATAAGGGGATCCTGTTGGAGAGCCGTTAATGAAACCGGGGGAGCCTGGAACACCCAGGTTGGACATGGGGACGTTGCTGTAGCCATTCATGCTATTGCTGGAAGTGCTATAATTGGACTGTTGAGGTGTGGAACTGGATGAGTAACCGCGGGGTGAGATGCTGCTTGTATTACGAATGTAACCTAAAAATAAAACATATTTCATGGAATGCCAAGGAATTTAGCTTAAAACTTTCTCCTGTATAAGTAAATAAGTAAATAAATAAATAAAAACAACCCTGCCTTGTGGTTAAATTATTTATTTAAATCCAGCTTAAATAAAACAGTCAAATACGTGTGATTAAACTGTGAGGGGGAAAGAACAAAGTGAGTAAATAAAAGCCATTTGTTGTCTTTCATGTTTGGTTGCAAAACATTTGTGGTATTTTCCTTAGCCTTCTTTTCCTACAGAATGAGATTTGAAGAATACTACAACTATCATCATTAAAGTACCAGGCTATTGTTACAGCTGTAAAAGGGTTTTTCCACTGAAAAGACTTCATTAGAAAGGTGTGATCCAATACTCTTAACATTGGTTACCATTTAGATACCAAATCAAATTATTTCTGCCCATTGGTATTTTGAAGCTCTAATTTAGGATCAGTAAGAAAGACCTTATTAAAAAAAAAAAAAAAAAAAAAACAACTAGTAAAAATATCTACATTATAACTTTTAAATGTGGTATATTTAATGTTAACATTAAGGCAGTAAAGCCATATCATATTATGTTAAACAAAACAGCTATCTGTGCAGTCAGATACCAGAGATTTGTATGTTAGAGAAATTAATTATTCAAGTTTCAGAAAGTGCCCAAAGTTTACATATTCCCATGATGCTAGTAGTGCTATTAATAGGTCACTTTATAGCTTAATGTCCTAAAAATCAATAGTATAAGTAAGTGTAGTATGTACAACCTATGCAAACTGCTAAAATCAACGTTAAGAAACCTTTTATATTTATATACATATATATATATTTATATGTGTATATATATGCCTCTTGAACTATGAGTATTTCCAGTTGTTATCCTTGTCTTTTATAAGAACAGAGATCTAACTAAAAAATACATTGGGTGGAGCAGGGAGAAATTTCAGCATTAAGCTGGGTTCAAACAATACTCAAGAATTGCTTTAGCCATAGCTAGTCTGGTGACCAAAACTTGCCATATTATCCAAAACAGAACCACACATCCACTTCTGATGCTGACCATTTAAAGCAAACTTCCTGTTCTTAATGTAGCAGGTAAAGAATCAGAGTTGCAAGGGCTGGAAGGGACCTCAAGTGATCGAGTCCAATCCCCTTGCTAAAGCAGGTTCCCTACAACAGGTCACACAGGTAGACATCCACATGGGTCTTTAGTATCTCCATCAAAGGAGACCCGAGTTGAGATAGTACTATTGAAATAACTGAGATTCAGTTTCTCATTGTGTGAATTAACAGTGTACCGCTTGCACTGCTCACCTTGGTTGTTTCCCTGTGTTGACTCTGAGATGCTGACCCCCAGCTGGCTGCCGTAGGAGTTAATACCCATCATACTGCTGTGCGCCGGGGAGCTGGACAGCGCAGGGATCTGCGCGGGGTTCCGCGGTACGCTGTAAAGAGCTTCTGCGATGTCTGCAGCTCGTTTCAGAATGATGTCCTGCAGAATGAAGGGCACAACTTCAGCAAGGTGCTGGGAGAAAAGTGCTGGAGTTTATTACAAAAATCTCAAGGTATCCCACTACCCTGCCCAGAGTCGTTACTCTGACCTGGTTGTTATGCGGCGTTCCGTACAGTGCTTCAACTAGGTCAGCAGCTCGTTTCAACAGCATTTCCTAGGGAAGGACCAGACAGAGAGATACATAAAACAGGCAGTTGGAAAGGAAAGGAGTCCTGTGCAAGGGAAGCGGTGCGGTGCGGGCGCTGGACGGCAGCGGGCGGTGGCTGCGCGGCGTGCCGGGCCCGGAGCTCTCCAGCGTCCTGAAGCCGTTCAGCCATCCCCTATTTCCAACTGCAACTCGGCTTCCTGCTGGATTTCAGTACATCTTTTTGCGTAGACACATCAGACAATAACGCAAACCCAATCGCCTATCGTCACGTAGAGATAGATAATAATAGTTAGTCTTCTACTGCACTGAAATAGAGGAGTAAAGTCATTAATGCAGCTCTTGTAGCACTAGGCACTGCATCAACACACTGTAGGATTACAGACACAGCACCTTCAACACAAACGTGCTGCAGTTGTGGCTGCAGAAAGCTGACTTTCAAGTGATTTGTAATGAAAGATTCCCTTCAGATTTGCAACAATTCCTTTATGCTTATCATATTTAGGTTCAGAGATTTGCCAGTGTGGATAAAGACAAACAGAATAAGCATGTGAATTGAGAAGATATCTGCATTCAGTGCACATTTTAGCAGTAAAAGAAAAGAAGTTCACAGACAGTGCTTGTGCTCTAACAGGTAAAACTTACTGGTAGCTATAGAGTCAGCATGATCAAATTGTTGTTTGGACCTACAACCAATTAGTGAACTTTTACTTATGTTCAGATATAATCGTCAGTTAAGGTACAATTTTCCCTCTTTATGAGTTATTTAAAAGTGAAAGAAAATATTTACTGGGTTTGGTTGGAATGCTTAAAAATGTTTTTACCTTAGCTAATCTTTCAGGGTCCCCAGGATGTCTTGGGATGACCTTTTGCAGTCTTTGGAAACCGTAATCTATAGTAGGTTCATTTAAAGCTGAAAGGAAACCAGAAAACAATGTATTACATGATTATGTATCTCAGGCAATACAAACTTAAAGTCTTGCAAAGAAAGATGAGTTTCACAGCTTCTCCACTGCCACAATATCTAGCAAGTTATGGCAAAAAAAATAAAAATAAAAATAAAAAATTCACATACAGTATTGATTATACAGTCAGAAATGAAGAGTACCATATTTGGTCATCTAATAAACACATCACCCATCCTGCACACATTCTGCTGTCACAAACTAGGGTGCAGCTATTCAGTAGACACATTAAATTCTTTAATTGTATGTGGCTATTATGCATACATAACCACTTCACTGTAACAATGTTAATCTCTCGTGGACAAACCAAGATATCCTTAGTACAAGCTGGTGGAGCCCTGATGGTCTCGTTGATAATTTCATAAAACTTCAGACATGCTGATAATCTCTACTTTGACAGTAATAATGTAGTTTCTGATTATTCAAAATTAAAATCTGTTTGAAATATATAATAATATAGAAACCAACATCATCTCTTTAGAATTCTGCATGCTTGTACAGCTGGGTTTGCCTCTAATATGTTAGGATTTTTAGTGTTTAGTAATAAATATACATATATATTTAGAATTTCTTTATACTTCAGAATGTGCATTGTAATGTAAACAACACATTCATGCAATCATATGCAAAGAATCTTGCTTAGAATTCCATGAACCATTTAGTAAGTGACACATGCAACTCCTGTAGCAATATCCTCAATCAGTGCTAGCTTCTTTCACCTTTTTGTATAATTCTTCCTTCTTCTACAATTTTTTTTTTTTTCAAGAATTGGTGCCATCAGCACAGCTGAAAAAAATACCTGATTCCAAGAAATGTAGATGGCATTTACTGAATCTTCTGAAATATTCTCAGCATCTTTCAGGATAACCGTTTCAAACACCGGGAGAATTAAACTATCAAGTGAGACAGACTATTATACCAATCCAAATTCTCTGTTTATCTGTGTCTATCTTTGGTATAACAACATGAAGGTAAAAGGTCATATTCCCCACCGAGATACATTTTATATTTACTTTTTATTAAATAATTATGGCATGGCATGAAGTTTAAATATTACAGGAGATAATCAAGTGGGAATTGTGAAGAGAAAACCCAGACCTGAGAATTTAGTCTTGGCTATACTTAGAATGTCTTTGCTCTCCACTGGGAGCCATTCTGGTTTGCTTAAGGAGTTTAATAATACACATTTCAACTGCCACAGAATCTACATCCCATTTGGGAAGAGGTTTTTTTTGAGGGGGTGGGTTGTTTTTGTTGGTTTTTTTTTTGCCAATAATCCTGAGAATTATAGGCCAATTCTCTCACGAGTCTATACATCATTGTGTGCCATTTCTCTTCTTGATTACAAGTCTAATGAGTTATGTTGCATTTTTTAGATATAAGCAAAAGCAATGTAAAATATACAAGAATTATAACATATCTATATATAGTTAACTAAAATTAGCTAACGGGAATATACAGCATTCTAATTCAGGAAAAAGAAATCGGCTGTTATTCAACAAACATTTTTCCAAAGTACTGACATGGATTTTTTTAAATTCTATTCAGACAAATAAATAGCAACAAATAAATTCTCAACAATGTTGAACTGTCTAAGAAGAACTCAACCATTTTTAGTTAATGCAGACATTGTGCCTCTTGTCACAAAAGGTTTTCTGTATGATCTGCAGTAAAAAAGATTACTGCTTATTTTACTCATTAATGTAACAAAACTGCCATGAAATCCTGCAAAGAAACAACATATGACATTTTTGGAAATAGATGGTACCTTTTCAACTGAAGCTGCAACAGGAGAGGTGAGATGTAGACTCCACCAGCAAGTTTAAACAGCTTCACCACAATACCACTTCCACTGAGAAAAGAGCTATTGGATCAGCAGTGATTTATCTATGTGTTACATAGACCGTATGTCAAAATTATATCCAAATGCTTTTTGGTTTCTGGATTTAGAGACCACAAAGAGATAGATATCCTAAATGAAACCCCCCAGAAAACTGACTGAGGCATAGCAAAATCCCTTTGACTACTCACAGATCCAATGTTTCAGGCACTAAGGGTCTCTTGAATTTCCCAGAAAGTAACTTAAAAAACTGTTCATGACATGAGATAGCATGTGAAAAAAAGAGCACTCATCTAGTAAATAAACCATATTGTTGGTTAGTTTATAAACTGCACCCTAACATAATCGTTAGAATTATGTTACAGAATTGTCACAGTCAACAGCAGGGAGAGGTCTGAATGCCCACAGCCTGCCTGGCAATTTATGACAAGACCCAAACAGAGTATGGCATAACGCTGCCTCTTTTATATCATTATTTATCCTATATAAACCACGCTTCCATTTTAAATACAAGTCTCCAGTTACTGTGACTCACTGGAATATGAACAAAATCTCTCACACTTGAACAACTGATGCCATGACACCTGTCTGCATTTGCACAACCTGAAACAACAGCTCAGTCCCATTCATCTCAACAGGGACCAACTCAGGATACCCAACGATAACAGTGCTGACTGTTTAAAGTATTAATTATTTCACCACACATCAAAGCACATAAGACTGGTGAAGGAGGAGGATGTTTTGAAGATCTGCACAATTTACCATGAGTGACAGCCCGCTCTGATATCACAGTGATGCCCTGGGAGATGCGTGTTCTCCCTCTCTGCCAGTCAAAAAAGGGCCTCAATCAAAGCCCTTGGCAAAGTTCTGCAGCTCGCCTTTGCTTTACTCTGTGACACAGAGCAAATGCCAACAAGCCCACTGTTTGCAAAGCATAAATGAGAAGAAACAAGGTATACATACTCCTAGATGTATCTGGAGCATAGTAAGCTGAGCTAGGGAGCATATTTAATATTTAGAGCATGACACCTAACCTTCAAGAGCTTAACATACAGAAAACAAAGCATCCGTGGTCCTAAAGTCTTGGACTCCAGCTTTGCACTGAGAACTACCATCACTCAAAGCAACAGTGAAGAGATGCTTAGTATTCACCCTACAAAATAAAATATTTATTTTCACATTGCTGACTACAGAAGCTCTTTGCTTACAGTCGACAGCAATTCTGTGCACTGGGAAGTTTGTGCATCTGGTCAGTCTACTCGGAGGAGTACATTAGGACCTAGAGATCTAGAGCTGGAAGGATGCTACCAGAAATACACACCTTGTGCTATATTTGCTGTTTCAGTAACAGCTTTCTTGAACACCACACTCCCAACACAGCAATGTCTTCAATAGGCTGAAGGAGCATAGGAGCTGCTCTGTGCAAATGCTTTCAGATCACATCAGTTGTGTTTGGGCCAAGCGAACTCACTCTTCCAATTTCTAGAGCTTCCAATTTCTAGAGTTGTATCCTTGTAACCATTGCTTTCCGCATGCAAATAACAAGACCTTCTCAAATCTACTTACAAGCTTTAGTAAAACAGTACCTCCTATCCTTGGTACCTGGCACAGAAAGTGAAACACCACAGCCTGGGAGACCAGCATATCCTACAGATTAGCTTATATTGCATTGCTCTGACAAGTTAACTCCAGGAGGATTTTTGCTCAGCAAGGAGAATTATGTTCAAAATCTCCCTGAAATACACATTTCCAGGTTAGAAACTGTATGACAAAGTGAATGCAGAGCTGTGATCAAACTTAAGATATGAAAGCCTACAAGACATACCTCCAGCTGGCATAAACTGAGGTAAGCGATATTAAAGACAATGGAGCTATAATGGCACTGCTTAAAGGAGCAGAGAATGTGAATTTGTGTAGTATTAAAGCAGAATATGAGGCTACTGCTGGATTAGCAGCAGGGAACAAATGTCCTGTTTTAAGAACAACTGATGACAGAGAAGTAATACAGAACATGGAGGTATATGTGTAACCTGTATTCACACCAGTTTAAGGTTTATATGGAGGATAAATATTTAATTATGGTGATTTAAAAACAGACTTATCACCCTTATTATACTAACTACTGACGTAAGTTGGTTCAGCAACTGCTATTGCCAGTAAGAAGCCATTCCACTAGATTTTTGCCATACTCCAGGACATTGTTAGACACCCACAGAATCCTATTGGCTTCACTCTTAGAAGGGTTTTCCATCTGGTATCTGGAGGGAAAAGTCCATGCATAACATTTTGGTGATGAGAGGAATTTGATGGGTGAGATGCAGCACCCTGAATGATAGCACTTAAGAGTGGAAATGCTGACAGAACCATAACTACAGCAATGCTAGCACAGCACACTTTGCTAGGAGCCCATTATAAATACAGACTACAGGATGCATTTGAGCTCCCACAACAGCTCTGCTGTGGCATTCAGATTTACCCTCGAAATTTATATCTAATTTTTATGCTCATCTCTTTAACACTTTATCATTTTCTTCTTCAAACAACCTGTATTGTTACTATTAAAAAAAAAAAAGAAAAGACCAAGTATAAACAGGTCAAACATTAATATTTGATGGTATATTAAATATTGAGGGCACAAACAGAAACACACTTCACAATACTGAGATCACTGCTTTTCTGGTTCCGCATTTTAGGAAAGTATTGGTGGCCTGGTGACAAAAGGATCTGCCTAGGACCTGGGAGATCTGTTCCCCTGCCTATCTTCAGCCTTCCTGCACAACCACAGGCAGTGCTTAATCCTTCTTCTTCCCATGGCAGTTCCTCATGGATAGAATGGAAGCACGTGTCTGACGCAGTGAGGCCCTGATGAACCTTCCAAGGTCTGGTTTGCTATGAATAATTATCATTGCTATACCTGTGATGTGCCTATAGCCAGCTGCTCAGTAGCTTTAAATGGCTTGACCCTTCGTACTTTCCATCTGAGGTTATCTCAGCACTTAATAATTATTAAGGACGTAATACGACATGACCCTGCTGGTAGTGGAGCTGCTCGTCGGTGCTGCTGTTATTAATTCTGACAGAAGTACATCTTCCCATGCTTACACTTTGCAGAATTTCACACTCCTCAGTCTCCTGGGCTAGATATTAATGTCTCCACATTTCTTCAGCTTTTGCCAAGCGCAGGTTGGATGTAAGGGGGATATATTTAGAGGAGAAATTCCTGTTTATAGAGACAACCACAGTTCAAGAGAGAAGTGGTCTCATTTGCATCTCCAAGCTGCCCCATTCTCTGATGGTTTGTCAAATAGAAGCTGTGTGACAGCTACACTGCAATATAAAGCACTAAGAGCAACACGAAAATAACGAGCTTCAATTCTCACAAGAAAATAGATTTTCATTGTGATGCACTGGACTGCCTCCTCAATAATAGAAAATATATTGAACTTTCCTATTCAATACTTAATATATTTGTCTGCTCTACTCTTCCCAGCAAAGACCTGCACTTCTGTGGTGCTACTGAGTGTATCTGCAAAGAGTGCAATGGACACACACGTGTTCTCTGCCTTTTAGATAACCTGGTTTCCTGGGGTTGGTAGCTTCTCTCTTGTCTTACAATGTCATTGGAGCTCTGCAGCCTCTCCTTCAGTAAGGACTGATTCAGATCTCTCCTATGAATTCCCATTTCTATAAAGCATGCTAGAGCTGTGCCTCCACCTTTCTGGCAGAAACTGATGGTTCAAAAGTTTTGGGAGGGTCCTAAAAAGACTCACAAGTGGAAGGACCTTGACTGCATGAACACAGCTTGCCTGGTGTTTGTTCACAGCAGTTTTCTGATACCACAATTGCAGCAAGAAAAAAAAATAAATAAAAAAGCCACCATGTTATTTTCATAGCTAAGAAGTTGTTTTTATTGCTATTAGCAGCGACGACCTGGGGGAATTGATTACACAGGTGAGCCTCTACCTAATAGCTGTGTTTATCATTTTGCCTGCCATGGTGGGAGAGCTGCAGGTTCCCATACAGACAGATTGAAACGTTGTCTATTCTACCCTCACCCGGCATCTTTCATGAAGTGCTGTTCTGTAACATATGGCAGTGAGCACCCACTCACTCCTCAGAGAATGCTAACAGATATCCCTATGCCAGCAGCAGCAGTAACACAGGGACAGTAGATTTAACTTTCCTCTCTTCCGCCAGCTCCTACGTACGTCTTCATGTCCCTTCTAATGGAAGCACACTAATTAATATGTCAAAGAACTGCACTACAGCCTGACTCCAGTCCCCCTAACTGGTACAGGTAAGTCTTGCAATCAAGACAGCTTTACAATCAGAAATATACATATTTTCATAGGCAGGTGCACATTTCTATTTTACACATCTCTGCATCGCTCTGTTCCTAAAGCTCTTTCAGCACTGGTATCAACAGCACTCAGAGAATGGCCCTCACTTTGTGTTGAAGAACTGCACAACCCAAGGCCTAAACAAGCAAAAAAAAGTATAGAAAAACTCGACATTTTCTATCTGTAATAATAACTAAATAATTAACACTCTCTGAAGGTAAAAGCATCACACCTCATGCTGCCCCAAAGAGGCCTTTACTGCACATGAACCAACAATCTTTGGTAGCTTTGGCCAATTGTCAGGCAGAAAATACATTAGAAGATGTATTTCTAAAGCTTTTGGCCAGATCCTGATCTCACAAGTCCAAGCCTAATTCCAGAACAAATCTATTCTGCTTCAGGGTTGTTTTGGTGCAAGATCAAAAGAAAGTCCTCACCTTCACTCATTCAATGGATATAATTTTAATGCCTTCAACCAACCCTGGATCAGATCATGGTCGTAACAAAAATAACCCTATGTCAGTTAAACTCTTATTTCTTCAGAGCACCCCGTGTCATTTAAGACTCAATTCTTGCTGCAGGTTTCTAGGTGTGACAGTCATGAATAAAAATCTTCCCACATATTCAGCTAACAGTAATTTAGCACTTGTTCTAATAAAGAACATATAAAATATG
Organism: Phasianus colchicus; assembly: GCF_987193195.1. Taxonomy (NCBI): domain Eukaryota; kingdom Metazoa; phylum Chordata; class Aves; order Galliformes; family Phasianidae; genus Phasianus; species Phasianus colchicus. The sequence continues at coordinate 4,937,756 of NC_143462.1, forward strand.
ACGGGAATGGGAATCTCATAAAGCAATGGTTTTTCCTAAAGTCTCTGATTCCCACTCAAATTTTTCCAGTTTTAGGAAAATTCTAACTAGTTCACCCAACATGTGGCTTTTCCCTTAAAATTTTTAGTAAAAATTTCTTGGACCTTCATCATTACTTTTAATTGATTGCTCAAAATCCAACCAACATAATACTCAGATTAGTTAATGATGGTTGTTGGTAAGAAGAGGCTTTAAAAAGCAATAATTCCTTGCATTTTGAGAAACTTGAAAGTGATCCAGTGGGAGCAAGTCCATCTATTTAAATACAAATCCACCCTTTAAACTCATTGTCTGATCATTCTCCAGACCAGGCAATAGGGTACAGAAAGTTGGGCACACACATTGCATGCCACTGCTGGCCTGATGTTCAACAAGCTGCTCATCTGCTCCCATCTGATTTTCCCTGTCCGATCCATGGACTGCTCTCTCCATAACATCAGTGTTCTCCTGCTGGCTGAGGTGAATGGAGGGCACTAAACAAGTTGATAACCCATTTAAGAATAAAAAAAAGAACCCAAACAATTGTACTTATTTCCTACTCAGTTCATTGGCTTCTCTCAATACAAGACACTTCTTGTCTTCTGGGATTACCCTGAAAATGAAAGGTTGCCCCCAGTGAGGAAGAAATGTAAAATAAATGCTGCTATAAATAAAACATCTTCTGATATACAGAACAATCCTATTGTGTTACTGTACATCCAACACACGTACGGGCAGACCCATAACATGACAGCATGAGCTCTATTCTGGAACAACTATTAATGTGTAGCAACAATTGCTTAACACCTCTGCACAGCAATGAAGCTTCCCTACCCAAATGTCACAACTGGCAGAGTGGCCTTCAGACATCAAGAGGCAGAACAAACAAACAAACAAGGAAAGCACAGAGTTGTCAGTACTGCTTATCAAAACAAAGAGGCTCGGAGCTTGAGCTCCTCCAGTGCAAATCACAAGCACCTACCTGTGTAAATAAACCTGCCTGGGGCGCCTTTGCAAAACTGTTTGGATTTGTATGATAATGTCACTTCAACCACTCCAGGAATGTGACGTGGAGGCGTCTGAACTCGAATTGCATGAGGCGTGATGAGCTGGGAAACAACAAAAGGAGAGAGACAATTACAGGGCTGTGTTATTCCCCCTGCTCACCTACACCCTCCAAACATGCTTTATGAGTAAGTGCATTGCTTAATGCTGCGTAGCAGATGCTACAGATTGGGCAACTGATATATTTTGTGTTGTTTCTTACCTCCAGGAGAGGAAAGAGGATTTTAGGATAAATTGTCATCAAGGAAAAATAGTGTTACTTATACCCGTTATTTCTGGACCCAGAGGAAATTCTTTCTCCTTTATAAACTCCTCTTATGTTCACTCCCTCTTTCTTTCCTTCTATACCTTTATCTGGCTCCAGACTCCTAGAGTTACTCAGTCCTATTCTGGATATTACTGAGCAGTTGGCCTCATTGGTTGTATCATAGAGCAAGTAATTCATCAGAGTAGATTTCTATAAGTTACCTTCATGGAGTTTTACACGGCCCATCTTACACCCCACCATTTCTGTAGCATTATTAGAATGGGAAATAACGCTGCTCCCTCTCTACTTCCCAAAGAACAGCAGCGTTCCTTCAGCTGGGAGGCGCTTCTACCTACCTCACTCCACACAAGCATGGTTCCAAACACTACTTGAAGCCCATCAAAGAAGTTGTCTCCAATAATGATCACCATCGCTCCTCCCGTTGTCCAGCCTTCGCTTGGGCTGATTGCTTTGATGCAAGGTGTGGCTGAACAAAACCAAAAGGAGAGCAGAGCGTCAGAGAAGGGATTTAAGATGCTGGCTGTAAACCCTTGCAGAAGAGAAGTGCAAGTGACCTCTATGCACGTTAAGCAGTCTGAAGTCATATTGGGGCAACCCATAGCTTCACCTCTCTGCTCCTGGGACTTTCTGCACTGCTGCAGCTTCACACTGCCACGAATTCCCCAGTGCTGGCAGAGGCCTGGGACAAGAAGTGTCACCCGTGAAGGCTGCTTTTCCATTTCAGAAAGCCAAAGAAGTGAGTAAATAAATAAATAAATACGAATAAATGCATGTTTTCTGCCTTGCTAGTGTTAATTACTTGCCTATTCATTACCAGCACTTAACACTGTGTCATTAAAGCCCTAATAGGCCAACTGTAGTGGGTGTAAAAATGAAATGCTTAAATGATCGTGCAGAGGTTGTTTTTTTTTTTAAAAAACAAAAAACACACCCACACTCATTAGCATATGATCACACAAAGGCTAAACCCTGTGCAAAGAGACATAGATTAAGATTTATTAGGTTTATCAATGGTAAGAGAGATACGGAAATATCAAATGTTTCCTCCAATTCTTATCAGGAGACAATTTCTAACAATTTTCTTGGTTTTGTGGAATAGATTTTTTTTTTCATCTCTCTTCCATATGTTCAAGGCCTCTGGACTATACATCCCATCAGGAACCCAATATGGTTTCCAGGCCATAACCAAAGTCAATCCATCACTCCATTCCCAATGTTGACAGGGTCAGAGGTGGAGGGGAACTTTGGCAGGGCTCCAAAAACATGAGACTCCTTTGAACAGCCAGTCAATCACATCCAATCAGTCAAGGAAAAACTGGATGGCTTCCTAGGCTAGGAATCCTGGGATTTTCCTTCTACCATTTCACTGCCCGCTGGGGGAGAATTAACACCACTCTGAATTCTTTACTGATTCAATCATTTTCTTCCAGTTCATTAATTCTTCTTATAGGTTGATATAGGGCACATTTAAGGAGTGGGGCAGCAAAACATTATAATGAAATAATATCCCTGCTTGTCTTTTCTGCTAACATCACTAGCTCTTCTCACTTTCACTAGCTGCAGGGGAGGGAAAAGTAGACACACATAGCATTTGCTAATAATTTGGAGTACTGTCTGCATGAGAAGGCAGAACATTGGTAATGAATGCACGAGAAGAGGGAAAGGAGGGGCCAAGCACTCTGAAACGTAACAGACACGAGTATTTGTAATTACTTTAATATAGTCCAAAACCATCCTGTAGACGGCCGTGAGCCTCGCTTAGCCAAACAAACTAAAATCAATTAGTGTCAGTTTCCTTCTGTGCATTGTTATGCTTTGCACATAGTTTGTTTAAGGGAACTAGTGACACTTTTTCATACACATCTTGTGCTGTAACAGTTCTGTTTAACTAAGATGTCATGTTGCCTAATTTGCCTGAAATCAAATCAATCCCAGCTGAAAAAGAAGTCCGAATTTGAGATAATACTCAGTGTTTCTTTGTTTTTCATCTCTTCAGGACAAACTAGTAAATGAGTTGGGAGGGGGAGGAGGGAAGCCAGCATCTTATATGTGAAGAGGATGATATTTTGCATGCAGTAGACACTGTTTTCCTTCCTGCCTTTTCCTTCCCTAAGCCCCCTGAGGTTCTGTAGTTCCCTCTTAGCTCTCCTTTCCTCCTGCAAATAAACAGAAATTGAAGAATGGGTAACATGCTTCTGCACTCCTTTGTGTACCACTCTTCATACAGCATCTACCTTCAGAGGGGTCGAGTCTCCTTGCTCTCCGTCCATGCTTGGAGTTGTTGTGAACAAACATGTTGTCAGACACTGCCAGCACGTGCCCATCAACATTCACTGTTGTGGATAGCACAACCTAGATATTTTCAAAGGGAAGAAAAAGGAGGCAGGTAAACAGCTGAGTTGGATATTCAGCTTATAATGTATTAATTATTCAGTTTAGTTAAAATCTTATTCTGTTTGTAAAATGAAATCGTGTCCTGCAGGTTTTACTCCCTAGCAAAAATGGGAGAAAACATTCTCAGCCTTTACTCTGTGCATTAATTCCATTTAACACAGCATCCTAAGGGCCATATAAAGTCCTTAATGTACAATGAACCAGCCACTGCAGATGGCCCTAAATTTCGTTTCCTATGATGCACCGTCGCATAGCTGATGGCAAGGAGGTCTGCATACAGCAACCAGGAGGACAGGCTGCAGAGCACCGCAGCAATTTGCCCTCTGATACATACATGCAGATTCAGAGCCATCTGCTGTACTGCACACACATGCAAATGCATCTGCATCTGCTTCAGAAATAAAGGTCTCCACTGACCGAGCAAAAGAGAAACTCCTACGACGTGAAAAAAGTGCCTGATACGATGTCTGGTTTTCACATATACAGACTGAGTGCCTCTCAGAAAACACCTGAGCCTGAGCTCCCAGAGTCAAGCACCAGATTTGAAAGCCTTGGCCTCCATGGCTTCGCTGCTGGGCTCTGAAGGCATAGGAATTCTTAGAGTAATTGAATATGTTAATGAATCCTGCTTCACTCTCCCTTTCAAACACAATGTCCCAAACCTGCCTTTAAACCACAAACTTTAAAGAAAAAAATAATAAAAAAAAAAGAACCAATCCTGCATTTTAACAACCGAAAAAAAGATGCATCTTGTTGAAACTTTGGGTTACGGCCATCAGTTGGTGTAAATCAGCTCAGCCCCACGCAGCTATAGAAACTCACAGCTATTGAGGATTTGACCCTGGACCCATTCCTGAATTTTCACAGACGCAGCTGGCGTGGTCCAGGTAAGAGAACTAATTGCTGAGCATTGCTCTAATTGCTGATGAAGCAATGCTCATCACACACCATGAGAAACCTTGCCCTCCGGCAGGATTCTGCGAGTTTAAAGAATACTTTCTTTCTCGAGACAAGTTTAATTCATTCCAAAAGGCTCTTGTCATACCGTGCTCTTATATTTCCCAAGCATTCTTGTCACAAAATGTGTTGCTTTCCGTGTGCCAACGGATTTCATCATTGCACATTTGGGTGGAGTGAGACTCCTGTCCAGGGCGAACGCTTCCCGCATGACATAGCTGAACCCACTCAGATGCACTTCATTATTTTCCGTTAAACAATGGAAATAAATTTTAATCTCTCACTGGCCAGCACAGAGCGCACTGTGGCAACAGGGGAATAGGCCTGAATTATTCCAGTGTCTGAAATATTTACGACAAGTGTTTAAATTGCAACCAAATGTAAATCAGAAGTATATCATATATATACAGTTACATTATATAACATATACATACCTGACCTCACATACACAAGGTACGTATGTGATAAACGCACACCCATGTGCCCCTGGTAAGGGGTTTTTTTATGGTATCTGCAGACTGCAAGTGTGAACACTGCCTGTTTGAAAACCCACTTGGGTGTCAATGCTGCACAAAAAAAAATGAGTCCTATTTCAAGAATAATAGCAAAAAAATAGTCCTGCGTTTAGAAGCTGAGTGTTGAGCATCCTTTATTCCAGCTGAAGACCTCTCTCTGTGAATGGCTCCATTTCTATTTACCTCTCCTGTTTATCACAGCAGGGTCAAACCCAGTTGGCAATGCATCAGCCCTGGGCCCTATGGTAAATCCCTGCAGTCAGTCCTCAGGGATAGGACAAAAGCAAAGCACAGATCTGGACCAGAACCTTCTCAAAGTTTTAGACCTTCTTTGCAGTAATCTTTAAGGTACTACTGGAATTCAGCACACATCTTTGTCATCGTCACTATGACACAGCACACCAACTCATTATCAGTGCTGTGGAGCAAGAACATGCAAGATTCTGGACGTAACAACTCCTGAGCTTCTCTACTTTGGTTGGCCATTCCTTCTTGGCTGGTGAAGATGGCAACCCAGTCGTTTTATGCTGAAGATTAAAAAACAATGTTTTATGGATAAAGGGAAGAGGAATGCGCATTCCGCTCTGGTCTCTAACTCCCAGGCCCTTCCCTTTCACAAGCCAACTGCTTTCCCCCAGTGAGTATTTCCTGGGTCATGAAGGGTGACCCTTTCCATCTGGAATCAATCAGTCAACTCCTGACAACTTCCTGAAACACCTCACTCCATTTCCTGTTCTCTCCCCCTTCTCCCTTTCCCCCTGGTTTGCTTCACTCTTCAAAACTGCAGGCCACAGCAGCTTAATGTTAGAGGGTCAGACACAGTTAGACTCCAAAACACTACACAAGAACACCTTTGACCTTCAAAAATCTTTACATCTTAGCTAAACAAATCAAGGTCAACGCTTCTTACCATTACCTTGTTAACCATTTCTAGGCTCTTTTTTTTTTTTTTTTTTTTTTTGCCAATACCTTTCTGAACGCATATTTATCAATAACACTTGTTCTCCTAACATCATAAAACATCCCAGGCCTTTTTGTAAACCTGTGTTTAGTGCTGCTGAAAGGCAACGTGCAAACTTCTCCAGAGACTGAAGTTCTCAGATTTGCCCACAGCACTGACAAATTATTGACAAATGTTTTGGGGTTTCTGTTTCCAGATCTGATGGCACTACTTCTAGTGTGTGGAAATTCAGCTTCTACGCCAATTCCATTTGAGATCTCCTTGCTCAAATCAGTAGTTAACACAAAACGCATTTCTGAGGAAACGACCTGAGAACATCAAAATATGTCAGCTAGAAAATGCATTCTGGTAATTGTAGCTTAAGGCCAAATTTGATGTAGATGGCATAAATAAAAAAGATGTTATGCTCCTAAACAGCTGGATCAACCAGTCAACTCTGGTGGAGCCTCAGAGGACAACCACCTGAGCAAGAAACAGACACAGCAAGTGCTCCTTCAGCCACCAAACGTGGGTTCCACCTACAGCAACAGCAAGGGAGGTGCAAGCTTCTCAGCAGGGCTTCCAGCAGTTCTCCAGGATCTCTTTGCACATCTGCAAGGGTCTCAGAGCCAGCTATGAAGCCACAGACCCGGAGCAATGATTCCGCAGCAGTGCTGAAGAAACGTGTGGTTGTTTTTGTTTCCCAGGTGGATTTCTGTAATGTGCTCCCTCCTCAAAAGCCACAATGGGGGCTCATCACCTCCCGTGACATTCAGTCAGACCGGGTTTAGCACACGGCACTCAGGTTCCCCGAGCTGGATTGCCCCTCTTCCATTTCCCTGCGCAGTTCAAAGTGTTGGTGTTACTTTACCTTAAAGATTACCTCTCTGACTCGCCAGCACTGACAGCACCAATCAGTCTAACAGTTCACATTACCCGTTTTCAGACTAAAATCTTCAGCTCTGGCTGCAGCCGTTCTTCGTTAATGATTGCGTCCCCTGCAGAAGCCCACTGAGGGGTGGGTGGTGGGGAAGGCACGTTCTGCACCCACCTAATGGTATCTCAATGAAAAGTTCAGAAATACTACAAATTCTTGGCCAGAGGCACTACAATCTTTCCTCCCCCATCTATACGTTATATTGATACTTCATTAATACAAAGCCTGCTCCTCTTCACATCGCATGCACGCAGGGAAACACCCAGCATCTACATGCAAAAGCTGCATCACTCATAGACACCTATTTAGCCATATGGTACAAACATTCTAGGCACAGAGGCGTTTATTTACATGTAACATATCTCATCACTGTGTAAATGATCTCTCTCAAAAAATTCCTGTTACCATTCCAAGTGTGGAAAAAATTCTTATGACATTGTACATCTGGAAACAATATTACATTCCTGATGCACTTTCCCTTACATCTCTCTCTAGTCACAGCACCATGTTATTTTAACTTTTCAGAAGAATAACTACTAGGAGGATTTTAAAAATTATTAGCGTTATTATTATTTTCCAGCTGGGTGGAAGAAAAGATGTCAGGCCTCATCCTGCTGTCTTCATTTGGATGGGGCTCCCATTGATGTCAACAGGCGTTTGGGTCGAGTAATACAGGAGTAGATGCTATAATATGTGTTTGCTTCATAGTTGGATTAGGAATAAGATAAACAGAGAGGAAAATGCCAGCAGCTTCTCTCTGCTCAGAACTTCCATCAGATTCTTCGGGAAATCCCCTCTGATACCCTAAGCCTGCTGAAAACTGGAAGCTGATAGGAGCTCTGCACGTGGCCTTCATTTTGGGAGTGGGGCCTCCTGCCATTTTAGGGGCACTGGATAGGAGATGACTCCTGGGTCACTGCCATCCCACCTCCTGCTATTAAGACAACTAAACCATGCAGCCACTTCTAAACAACTGTCTTAAACCAGTCCAGTTTGTGCCTTTGGATCTAGTCCTGTTGTAAAGCCTACACCTCCTGATGGTGAGGGACTTCATGGTTTACAGCCTAAGTTTATTTGTGGTCAGTTCATACGTAGCACTAGCTCTGAAATTACTATTTTCCATTCTGATCTACCTCAGGATATTTTCAGAGAGAGTTATGCCCTTTCTCAGCGCGTGTTCCTGAAGTATGAGAGCTAAGTACCCCTCCCTACTCCACATAATGCTGCAGTCCTGCACCAATTCCATTTCCATTCTGTTTAAAAGCAGTTAAACCAGTACACTGCATTCCTGACACAAACACATCCTTCCTTCTACCAGCAGAGTTTCCCTGAGATCCAGTAGGATCTCATTTATGGTTTGCTTTAATGGACGATACGCAAGTTTGGCAACCCACGGTTGTAATGGCCATTTGGGCTCCAGATCTGGGCACATTAAGCTCCTTGCGTGGTTCAGTTGCAATCAGTCCCACTCTTACAAATATAGACTCGAAAATAACATCACCTCCAGTGAAGAATTCTGCCAGCAGTAGCCGGATTCTGCTGGTAGAAGTTGCTCTCATTTTGTGATCTATAACTGGGAGATGAATCTCCCATAATGACATCAGTTCCTGTAGTATTCATCTCTCTAACAGAGATCTCTGCCCACATCCAGATCTGACCGTGGGGGTCCTTAGCACGTTCTCTCACCATCAGTCTGAAAGTGATTTTGATTTAGACCAGCTCTGTTTTCCTCCTGCCATCCCTTTCTGTTTCCTCAGAGCACAGCATTCCTAAGCCTCAGCACTATCCGACTGCTCTGACCCGTTTTATTCCTTCCCAAACAATACAGATCCTTCTGTGCTTCGTACTGAGCCGAGCTGGGTGAATTCTCAAGCACAGCCAGCTTGGCTCAGGTGCCTGATGATGAACTGATCCAACCACTCCGAGGTCAGGAAGGAGATCTCCCCTGGGACATACCTTGTTATTTTTCCTTTCTCTTTCTCCCTAGAGCACCCAGAGGGGAATACTTGCCAGGAAACATCCCATGTCATGATTTCTGCAGAAAACAGAGGACAGCTGCCGACCTCTCTCTTTTCTGTGACTAAAAAATGATGCTGATCCAAAGATGACCATCATTAGCCGTTCTGTCGCCTGGTCCCATTCACAACCACAGCACTGGAGGATCTGTGCAACCAGTGTGAGTGGATGCAGCAGAATTCCCAATCAACAGGAGGCTAATGCTTCAGCACCGGGTCTCAGCTGAAGCATTTTAGCTGAAGTGCCTCATCTTAATTCCACAGAATTATTGTCCCCCATTACACACCGGTCGTTACCATTAAGTGTCATTGGGCTTCAATCAAGTTCTCCAGAAGAAGTCCTCATTAAGTGCAGGGCATCACCGATTTCTTTTTTAATTCTGTTCCTGGGAGATCACTCACTGAGAGAGCAGCAGTGACAGTAATGACAATGCTTATGAAAGCTCAGATTTGCAGATTAGTTGAACTCAAATAGCACTGTGTTTGAGCAGGTAACTTAAAGATTCCTTTTTTTGTTGTTTGTTTGTTTCATTTTTCACCTTTTCATTCAGAAATGTTTTAACTGATAAAGAATCAATATTTGCTTCAGCTGAATTGACAAGAATGCGTTCATGTGTGCATGTGGGCAGCCAACAAGTAACCATGAAAATGTCCATTAGCAGAAGAAAGATTCCCCATCCTTACTGAGTCACAGTAAAATTACATTATTACTGGGGGGGACATCAAAATAATGATCACATGTCCTTTAACTTCTGAGGTGCAACACATTTAAAAGGTTGAAAAATATTAGATGTAAAATCTGTAAAAGTTGAGAGATTTTCATTTCATCTGCGAAGCTCTACTTAATATCAAAGCAAATTTCAAACAGTTAACTTGATCACAAAGCAGCTGGTGTTGCTCTCCAAACTAAAGAATTATTCTTAAAAACAAACAAAAACCAAAAAATCCCAACCACAACTCTTCAGGCATCTGGAGCTGTATTAAAATTACAACGCAGTGTTAATGTAACCTTTCCACCCTTTTTTTCTCCCCACCCCCAAGTTGTTTTTCTTTTTTTTTTTTTTTTAAGTGGGTGTGATATAAATGAAATCTAACATTTAATTTAGTTTAACAAACTGTAACTATGCTACACGAGAGCTAAATCTTGTATCTAGAAACACAGAGGCTGAGGCCAGGGTCTGCATCCCAGTTCCCTGGAACCAAAACGAGCAGCTTCACACCCATCTCTAATCAGAAGCACTGACTTGACACTCTTCCAGACATGAGTAACCATTCTTCCCTGCTTGGAGAACTCAGTAAGCTGAGTTGTACTGCACAATTTCCATGTCTCTTATTTACATTTCTGTCTCAACAACAAAGCCAGAGCTTTGGGCTTTCATTCCATCTCCATTAAAGAGCAGAAATGTTTTGATGAGACCCTTTCAGTTCCAGGTTTCAGTAGCAGTGGGAACTTGGAGACTGGGATTCTCTCTTCTGTGTTTTGTTTTTTTTAATAATGAGCTAAATAATAAAATCAGTGAAGCAGCCAACTGTGCTGGGCTTTTTGACCTTGCTTTTACTCTGACCGCACGTTTCTGGACAAACATCCATCCTTTCAAACCCACGAAGCAATCCTGCCCTTTAATTACACCGCCTGATACAAATCTTAAAAGCTAAAATGGAAACGACCATGCTCGTGGTGCACAAGTGCACACTGCTCATTTTTGGAACATCGCCTCTTCTTCCACTTAAGACTCCAAGGGTAGCTGACAGACCACACACAGCAAGAACCAGGCAAAAAAAAAACCAAAAAACTGTTTGCCTAAATTAAAAACAATAATACTAAATTGGAGGAGGATCCTGATGACACAGCAGACCACTCAAGAGTGCTCTTTTTTACATCACAACCGTGGAAGTCATGCTTCAGCCCTTAGAAGCAATCCAGCAGGCTGAAAACAAGCTCTCTATGCAATCCATCCTGGCTAATTTCCATTGGAACACTGAACTTTTTAATCTGCACGCACACAATTTTAGCAATGGAACTACCTTTATTTTGTAACTTTATTCACACATTCAGAGCTCCACAGCCCAGAACCAAGTCATCAACCAACTGAAGGTGCCTGAACAAAGATTCTGCTTTCCCTCAAAACCTCGAGCATTTGACAATCTGCTCCAAAGGGCTCATTCTCATAACACCCAAACAAGCTCTTGTGAACATTTTGGGTTTCGACAGACAGATGAATGTAGAAGCTTTGTCTAATCTTGATTAACGTAGAGGTTTGAACTTAAATCTCACGACAAAACTGGAAAGGATATGAATCCACGTTGACTGCAAGTGCAAGAAGAGTTTAAGCAATCTCTGCAAAACAGAACCAGAGTTTTACTTGGCTCTTTTCTTCAGGCTTGGCTGTTGTAAGGCAGAAAATCCGGATCAAGAGGAGTCTGCCCCAGCTCACTTTCGTCTCCAGTAAGCTGCTGACTTTGGTACAAAGATCAAAAGCAAGCCAATGCTTCCTCATGTACAAGAGGAATGCCAGGTGGATGGGCTGAAGGCATTCCATTGGTAACACGTGTGTGCTGTAAAGCCCGTTTTAGTTTCACTTTTCAGTGTCCTACTAAAAAGGTGAAGCTGTTGAGATTCTTAATAAAATAGTTATTTTTGCCATGGAGATGTGGAGGTCAAACAAAGAGTAAAGCTGAGAGTAGAGCGAGATCTCCACCAAAAAAAAAAAAAAAGAATCCAAAATCCTCATGCAATTCAGCATTCACCTGAAATCTACAATTTTAGCTTCAATCACAATGTAGAGTTCATTTTTTTTGCTCTTGTAACTCTATTGTTGGTATTATGGCAACGCTAACCAGGATGCCCTTGTGCACAATTCCCTACAAACTCAAAACCAAATGAAGAGTCTCTGGATTCATGCTCCATTACACTGCGCCCTCAGCCATCCTAACAGCCCTAACAGCCAACAAGATCAGTTCTCATGCAATCATTTGAGTTTTCCTTTACTCCCATTTTTTTTGGCGTTCATGGGAGATGATAATGGCATTTCTTTTTGATGGAAGTTACCGATTGAAATAAAAACCAGTGCAATTTGCTAACAATTGCCACCTCTATTTTTTTAAATCATTATTATTAAATTTTTTGATGTCTCATCATCTCCAAAAAACACAAGGAGAAACTACTGGCATCAAACCACTGGTGCCAAAAAACAAAAGTTGGGTTGGACTATTTTTTATTTATTTCCACTGGAAACCAAAAAAATAACCATTTTCATATCTTTAACCAACACTTCCCTAAAATTTTTAGAGCTTTCAGAGATACCAGAGTGGATTTTTGTTTTCATCAACCCGAGCTTTTTCTTTTTCTTTGAGAAAAAACATCCCTCTTAACTGTATTCCCACTAAAAATATAAACCAAAATGCATCATTTAGTGGAAAGTTTGACACGGGGCTGTAAATTCCTGTGGAGTTTTACTTGGTTTCTAAATGAGGAAACTGAGGCAAGAGCCCAATAACCAACCATGAGCTAGCAGACCTCAGGATGTCACTGCCCTCCACAGACCTGATGGGTCTACAGGAAAGCCATGCATCCCCCTACAGCTAAAATCCCCTTTGTGTCACGGATGGGTAGCAATGAGGGCACGATAAAAATGGCAACAAGTAGTAAAACCATTTTACCCTCTTACAGGTAAAATACTGAACTGTTAGATGTAGCTGCTTAAAGATTAGAGTGTGGAAGAAGAGGGACTGCATCAGCCTTTCCCTTCTCCGCTTCTAACCTGACACACTTCACCTCCTTCTGTGTTTTTATTAGCTGGTGTTCACAATACATCAGCGACAGCTATGATGAAACCAGTGGCAGATTTTACTGCAAAGCAGCTGGGTCATCGTCCCCTGGGTCTTGTTGCTTTCCTGCGTGAGATCTTAAAGTGACCATCACTATTCGGGGCTATTTATTATTATTATTTTTTTAAGAAGCCGAAAGGAGGGCCTGAAAGAGTTAAAAGGCAGAAGAGATGGGAAGAGAGAGTGGAGGGAAATAGGGAGATGCTTCTGTACCACGTACAGAGCTACTTTGAAAAATTCTGAGGCATCTAAGTATCACAAACACGATCCCTGCTGTGGGCAGCTGTACGTGAGAGTGCTTTGCCCGAGGGTGTCAAATCAAATATCCACTGCTGGTTGGTACAGTACATCACTTCCCCTTGGGGATTCGGAGTGGGAAAAGAGAGAGGAGAGGGAAAAAAAAAGGTTTAACCACAACAAATGGAGAAAAACTTTAACAATATCCGATATGGCTTATCATAGACCGTCATCATATTTATTACGAGCAACGTAGGGGAGAGGAGAAGAAGAGAACGAAAGAGACAGCTTAATGCTGAGCCTTACCTGGAACCGCCTCATATCTCGGGGGTTTCCTGCTGTTTTCAAACAATTCTGATTGCACTTGAGAAAAAATTTTAAGAAGAATCTGTAACGGCAAAGAATTGTGCCACTGTTATTAACCATAACGAAACGCGCTGTCGTGTTCTGACTGAAATACACGGAGTGATCTACATGGAGGTATGTCAGCCATCCAGGACTGGGAGAACCCAGAAAAATACCCCACACAGCCAACCCCAACAAACAAACACACCAAAATTTAGAAAAACTGTGTGAACTGCACTCAACGTGACTATAATCAGCTCTGAGATGGGCTGCTAGTTGATATAAGTCAACGCAACTACTTTGATTTATGCCCATTTCTCCACTGCACATTTGACCACACGATTTGAATCTGTTCCTTTATCTCTCCTGTGCATACAAGGGCTTTCTTTCGCTGTCTGGATGGATTTTCCATGAAACAATATAGAAGGATGATGTTATTGTGATAACGACAAAAACCGACAGGGCAACTCTGCAGCTGATAAGCCTTGAGACTACTTAGAACGTATAAAAAAACGTGGAGACAAACAGAGCTCCCAGAAGAAGATGATGAGATTTCATCCTGATGATGTTTTTAGCTGTTAAGATTTCGGTAACTAAAGCAAAAAAAAAAAAAAAAAAAAAAAGAGCCCAGATTGGAATCTTACACTGATTTTGAGAGAGGATAACAAAAGCACAAATGGAAGTAATAGGTGACAGCTCACGCTGTCCAAGCAGATAAACCCATTAACATCATACAATGTGTCCGTGACAATTATTTTTGCCCTGTCACATATATCTATCTTTATACATTATTCTCCCATCGAGTTCAGCTTGTTGTGGATGTAAGTTGAACCTTCAGGATGCTGATGGGCTCACCCAGCACCATGTGTTAGAACACACAGATCTCACATTTCAGCAATATTAGGAGGCATTTATCAAATTTGGGTACTCCACAAAATTTTTCACTAGGATTCATCCCTTTATTATCTGATTCATCTGATCACATTTCAAATTTCCGAGGTAAAGAAGCCAATTCCACAAGAAAGATCACAGTTGTTGGATTTAAAACACGCAAGTCTTCACAATTCAGACAAAACAGGCAAAAAAATCTCACAGATTCTTCACTCTACCGTAAGCAAAAATATTTTCTGTGACTCCTTTCTGCATTTCCATTTGTAGAACAAAATGGGTTTAACAGCAACAATTAAGAAAAAAAACCAGAGATTTTAAGATAGGTTTGAACAGAAAAGATACAGATATGAGGGAAAAAAAAAAAGATACAGTTGAAGAATTGGTTCAGAATACAAAGAACTTATTTATTTATTTCTCTTACTGAGTGCTTTTCTTAAAAAAAAAAAAAAAAAAAAGAAAAAAAAAATCAGCTTTTGCAGTAAGTTAAAGTCCCAGGTGAGCCAGGCCTATTTCCCTTTCTGTTACTATGACAACGATTTTTTACCGCAGTCCCTAAGTCCCTTCAGAACTCACACATTCATGCCTTGAATTAGAACTTTAAAGGAGAAAGATGTATATTTCCTAGGGTTTACCAACAACAACTGCCAAAATAGTCCTAATGCAACACACAAAAAAGCAGAAATTCACTTCTCCTTGTTATTGCTATTTCTTTGCATCACTTACGGTGCGGTATTTCTCTTCCATCTGCCCCCAAAATACAAAGAAATACCGAAGGATCTGATCCATTTAAATGTGGCTTGAACAAACAAAACCCTTCACGGACCTCCCTACAACCAAACCCACGAAAACGACCCAGGGAACGTCACATACAATGACTGTCACAAAATACATCCTTCTAGCGAGCATTTGTTTGCCTTAAATCTGTCACAAACACTTTAAACATATCTAAAATGTTTATTTGCTGTGTGAGTGCATTTTGCAGACCAGTATTTTTGTTCTCCATTATCCTTTCTTGGTTACGACTTAGCAGCTCTGAGTGCATGGGCTGCGATGGGAGCCCAGCATCCTCACTGATCCCATTGGGATCCAAGTGTTGGGAGCCCAACACCCCAACTGATCTCATTGGGATCCAGATGTCCCCTCTGATCCCATTGGGATCCAGGTGTTGGGAGCCCAACATCCTCACTGATCTCATTGGGATCCAGATGTCCCCACTGATCCCATTGGGATCCAGGTGTTGGGAGTCCAAGTTCCCCATCGGGATCCAGGAGCAATGGGAGCTGGGTCCAAGTTCCCTTGGGCAGCTCTGGGATCCCAGCTCTGGTCACTCACACTCTGAGCTGAAGTCACACAGATCTCCATGCCTTGGGAGCACGCTGCATGTATTCTATCAAACAAGTTTGTATCGACTCCTCACGCTAAAACTGTGACCTCTTTTATTTGAATGATCGGTAAGCAAGATTTTATCTGTAAGAACATTTTCACAAGGAACAATGTTATGCATACTGGCACACTCAGACATTCGCAGGAGAATTCCAGCCAGAGATGTTGCTCACAAACTCCTTGTTATCCTGCCCTCTTCTTACAGATATCAAAAAATATTTGCAGATACATAAACTGCTTGTGTTGCTGAGATCTGGCTGTGCAGGGAGAAACTACAGAACGCCGCCAAACTGTGTAATGAAACCAAGGCAAGCAACTTCTGCACGGAACTCAGTGAGCCCATGGATATCTGCTTGTTTGGGAGAAAAAATGCAAACAAAAACCCGCAAGATTCATGGCTTGTCGTTGCTTTCAAGGAAAAATAAAAGATCAAATTAATCCGGGAAGCATTCTGTTTGCTTTGTAATTTTTTAAAAAATTCTTGCATGCCTTTCAGATCAGAGGAACGAGGCAAACTAAGGGACAAAGATCAGAGCACAGACAAATCCAGCAGAGCTCGCCGTGTCAGCAGAGCTGCCCTGGGAAGAGCTGAGTCCCACAGCATCGTGTGCTGCTCCAAACCCCACAGCAGAGGCACGAGAGGTAAAAATTCTACGCTAATCTGCGTTTAACAGCACCCGGGACTGAACTCCGTAACATCATGTGGCAATTAATGAAATTCATATTTTTCTGTTAAATATCTCCAGAAGTTTGGGTGTGGATGCCCAGCCAGCGTAAATCAGAGGCATATGTGGAAATTAACTTGCATTTCAATTAGATCCGCACTGATTCATCCCACTCGTTGTACTGACCATTAAAACTGCACAGAAAACAGAACTCTCCTTCTCCAAGAGCTGGATGCCTCGGAGGAGGAGTGGAGCATCACAGCCCTCCCCAGTGGCTGGGGGACAAATATTCAGCATCGAAGTGCTCAGCCAGGATCTGTAACCAGGAGCAATTTCCACATGCAGCAAGTACAAGACGCCTGGTTTAGTGGAGTCCTCGAGCCCCTCAAGCTGCTGAAAACTGTGCACCTCTAAGATATCACAAGGTGGGCATCAGTAATCCCTCACCTCACTTTTCAAAGTGCTGCCTCAGCTCTGAGGTTGCAGCACTGGAGCAGAATCCATCCATCGCAGTGCCAACATATCCACGGTTTCTTTAGCATATCACTGGATGTGCTGTATTTATATTTCTCCTTTCAGAGTTTTTCCAGTCGAATTTTAGCTGCAGCTGGGCACTCACATCAAGTATTTGCTAGGTCGTTAGATATACATATATATTTTTAAGTGGTTGCATCTGGGAAAGGTATTAATATTTATTGCAGCATTAGAATAAAAATGACTTGGGGGGAGCAAAGAGAAGGATTAGCACTAAATGAAGCTGATTTAGGGGTAACAGGAGAATTGCAGAAGGGCTGTATTAATTTTTTTAGCCAGTTTTTGGCATGGACTTATACATACATCAAAAAATAAAAATAATTTCTAAAAAGTTAAACAACTGCTGATAGTCATGCTTCTCAGCTGACCTTTGTTCCTTCCAATGGACAGCACCAGCTACGGGTATAGCAGACTGCAGCCAAGCAGAGGAGTGTGGCATGGTCCTCCCATAGATCAACACTGAAGGGCAATGAGGGAAAACTTTGAATAGCTACCACAAGAACCTCTGGCATCCCTACAGAAAGCCTGATTAACTTCATGTGCAGATGTAAAATTAATTAAGACATGCTGCAGGCATTCACTTCAGTATGGTCAAGCCTTCCACCTACAGACTGATACACTCGCAGAGGTCTCCAAAACGCCGCCTTAAAAACATTCCCTCTTCTAGGATTTCAAGGGAGCTATTTTAAAAGTTTCTGCTCCTCCTATTGGGAGTTACCACCATGCTGGGGAGTCCGGCTGATGAATCATTTAAGTGCCCCTTTTTCACTTCAGTGCAGACAGCTGTGTTATCTCCGCAGTGCTGCAGGCCAGCCTGCCCGGCCAAACAGGATAGCGGGGTGGGAGTGCTCTGACATCCCATAATACTCAGAATGGAGGGACAAATTCCCCTGCAGGTGGCTGCCAATGGACAGGGAGAAAGGGTGAGGGCAAAGCAGGTGAGGTCTTGTCTCGATCAGGCTGTTCCCAACGTGATGCTGGTCCATGCTGTCACTCTGTGTCCCTATATCTACGTTATAAGGCTCTGAAATGGAGGCAACTTTAGGATGTGTAGTCTGCCCCAGGAACTGCTTTAGCAAGGGGGTTGGATTGGATGACCTCTGAAGATCCCTTCCAACCCCCATGATTCTGTGATGTAGCTGGAACTCCACCTCTGAGGATGTCCACCCTCCACCTGAGCTGATTGAGAAGAACCTTAATCAAATCCTGTTGGAGTTGGAATAATGTTCCTCATGTCTTCAACAGGACCAGGCAGAGGCCCTAAAGAACACTCCCACGTGCAGGAGAAAGTGTAGGTTTCTTTTTACAAAAAAAAAAATCCATTACTGTTTTTCAAAACCCTGCCACAGGACCTGGGACTGATTGGTCTCCCCACGTGGAGACACAGCACTAGATAATGTGCCTTGTGCTTCTGCAGCACCATTCTGTGGGGCTTCAGCTTCAATTAACTCAGCCTCACCAAAGCCCTTTGCAGCAGGTGGTGTCACAAACTGCTGTACAGCAAGGAAGGTCTGGGAACTGAAGGGAATTGCAGGGAATTGCTCATCGCAGGCCTGCGGCTGGGACGTGGTCTCTTGATTCCTGCTTCTACATCTTAACTAAGCTTCCTATCCACCTTGTGTGCTTTCTTAAAGTACAGGTACGGAATCAAGAGATACAGCTTTGTTGTAATCTCCTGAGCAGCCTCTGGAGACGAGAAAAACATCCCTTGTAAAGCACACACAGGTAGCCCTGTCGTGTTTGGGTTGCTGTAGAAGTTGGATTCCTGGCCCCACGGTTCTGTGGCACCAGAATGTGCTTTTCATCAGTGCAATTTATCAGCAAGTCTATGATGCTACAACCTAATGAGAATATGAAGATATCACAGCAATCTGACTTAGTAACTGCAGTGCTTTCAAGAAGTCACAGAGTGAACTAAAATGAAAAAATGGAAGTTTTTATAAGAATATCTTTCCTCCAGTTGGACAGTACCAAGAGTGACCATGCTGTGAACCACAAAACCATCGTTACACTGAAGGCAGCAACACCAACACAAGTAAATTCTGAGATCAGAGTCTCCCATTGTCTCCTGGACTCACTCGTGTGTGTCTTGGCACTGTGAACTCTGAGATAAGTGTGACAAGGGACCGTACCAATGCCACAATGCATGACAGAGCAAAAGGCTTCACTTGGAAACCCTTCCTTCCAAAGGGACCAGATCAGATTTTGCACATATGTTTGATGGTTTCATATTTAAAATCTATTAATTGCATTTATCTGAAATCATCATTTTGACTTGAATGACTATTGCAGTAGAAGACTTCTTTATAATCTGAATATTTATCTCTGGAGTCATTCTGCTCTATTATGTCAGGGTATATTATTAGAGACCTGATGAGAAAATTTCCTACTCTTTTCAGCAGTTATAGTCAGTGTGGGATCAGGCATTGCACAAAGGCATTCTAAATGAACATACACCATATAATGTCTGAGAAATGATTGAAGTTATTACAATAATCCAGAGTATTTATATGATATTCCATAAACAGCAGCTAATTAATCTTCACAAAACTCCTGTGCATAAAGTGTGAACCCAGTTTAGCAAATATGAAAGCCAACGTATGTAGGTCAGAAGACTTCTGAGTTTGTCAGGGATTTGCTGTGAGAGAAGAGGTGGGACTCAGACAATACCAGGTCCCCAGCCTGGGCCTGGCTGCTCATTTGGCACTCGTTTTTCAGTAGAGCAGTAGTACCAAAAAACACACACAAATATTATGCCTTCCATTCCTGCCCCAACAATGAAAAAGGACAAACACTTCCCTGCCCTCCTGCCTTCATCTAAAGTAATTTCTTCAGTTCTGGGAGCACCAGACCGGTTAGGCTTTTCTCCAGTCTATGCAAGAGCTCCTCAGCTGTGCACAGGATGAGCACTGAACCACCAAAGGAACTTTGCAGAGTACAATCCCATGTCCTCACTTGCTTCCAAAGAATGCCATGTTCCCAAACCACTTGTTTTTTTCTTTAAACTAATGCCTCAGTTATCAGGCTCACATGTTTCCTAACCTCTTTTTGCCCTTTGCTACCCAGTCTCCTATTCGTTCTTTGTACCTTCTCCACAACTAGGCTGGATAAGGTAGAGAGCAAACACCGTTGCTACATGCAAACCCTAAGGGAACTGGACTAAGCGGTGGCTTGAAGTCCCTTCCTTATCAATTTCTCTGATTCTTCCTTCTTTTCTGCTCTGCTGCACTCAGCCCCTTACATCGCCATTACGCCTTTCTCCTCGGCTCACCTCTCAGCTTCTAGGCATGGATCCCAATCCCTCTCTATGGGAACTTCTTCCTGTGCTCTGCATTCCTTTGGAACAGAAGCCTGCCAAGGTAAGGTCTGTTTCTGCAGAGGTCTGAAGAATGCAGCTCAGGAGTAACTGCAGTGATGCTAGCAGAGCTGCAATAGCAAATGTGAAGCTGGCTTTTGCGTATTCATATTTGTATTATTAAATCAAGGTGCTTTGGACCAAAACCTACAGGACTAAATATCCTTTGCACTGAACGGAAGTCTACATCAGAAGTTTTCTGTTTTGGCCCATCTTTATTATTAAGTCAGTATCTGATCAATCAATAACAGCATGCTCATTCCAAGATGCTTGCAATGCAAAGCATATGAGAGCATGCAAATCAGATAAGCGTAATAGAGAACAGGTGGAATTACTGTTCCTATTTTAAAAGGGAGAAAAATTCAAAAAGACGACTTTCAAATGCCTCAAGGCACTGTAATCCACAAATAAATCAGAAACATCCAAAAATGTTATTTATCAAAACAGCTCTGTTTTACAAATCGAATGGTCCAACATGAGGTGGGCATGAAAGCAAAACAAAACGACTATAAGGGAAGCCAACAGAGGAGCCTACCTTAAAATTACAGGCTGGCAGCACCCATCTTAAAACTGCTTCTAATTGTCATGGCAGGCAGCCTGAACCACGCTTTGGTGAATAACGCTCTGTGCAATGTAGTAACCAAAGATAAGGGATGAAAGTGATCCATCTGAAGGGCAGGATGCCACCGAGTGAGAACAGTGTGCCCAGAGGCCATAGCAAAGACTGGACTTGAACTCATGTCCTCTTCATAGCGCCGTGCCCAAACCACTGAACCATTCCTTCAAAAATACCCCATCTCCCTGCAGCCCAGAACATCATACTTCTCACCACCCACATCCAGTGGGCTTTTGTTTTGGAAGAGCTTAGTCTCCAAACTAATCGTGTCTGAACATAAGCTGCAATATGTCATCCAAACCCAGAACATGTCTGTAAACTCCATCGTTATATTCTGTACATTTTCCACCTTCTGCACAATTTCCATCTCTGAAGCAGATTCTGCTCCCTCCGAGCAGCAGCAGGCACACACATCCACAACTGCAATTCACGCTCATTTGCTAAATGCTCATTCTGTCTTGCAAAGTGATTCCAAGGGCTGGAGGAGAGCGCACTGCCAGTTAGAGAGGCAGTCATTTCTCGGCGCTGAATGCAGTTATTTGGCATGGCCACATTTGCTAGAGAAAAAAAAAAATCTCCAAGGAGAACCTCCTTGTTTGTGCGCTCTGATGAAAACCTGACACCATTAATGAAAATAATAATTGAACTCCATGGGTTCGAATTGAAAATGAAACACAACACTAACGGCATGTTTGTAATTGCAATTATTCTCCAAAAAACCTTTGGAGAACCCTCTGCAACCTGAGCAGCTTCCCTTTTCCTTTGGGTTTTCCTTCTTCCCCTCGCACCAAAACTTTCCAGTAACTTACAAGACAATGGCTAAAAGCTGATTTACACTGTAAGATCCATATTATTCACGCTGCTTGGCACACAACCAAATACCATAGCATAATCAAAAGTCAGTAGGCAGGGAGGTAACATAGCAGAGGACTGGGCTGGAGGGCTGTTAGAAGGGACGTTCCGATTATATTCCCTGGTTCATTACAGTGTCTATGGGCTCCAACTGTGCTAAGCATGGCACAGTCACATTGAGAAATTGTTATGGGAGACAAGATGCACAAAGGACAGGAGGAAAGGAAGGCTTTTATACTCATTTCACTGCTGAGGAAGTCAAAACACCTGGAAATGAGGGGACTTACTCCATGGGTGGATCAAGCTGTTCTTTCAGCCAAAAACCACACAGCATTCCCACAGGCCCACGGTTGGGATCGCTGTAGCTCTGCACAGGAGCCAAGTTAACCCACGTTTGACTCTGCCAGTCACAGAATCAAAGAACCATTTGAGTTGGAAGGGACCATTGAAGGTCATCTGATCCAACTCCCCTGCAATGAACACGGAGAGTGCTACGGACCGCAGAGCAGACACATACAGCTATAGGCACATACAGGCACATACAGGCAAACACAGACTCTGATCCCCGCTTATTTTTCTCCATACCTGGGGAAACCTCTGCCCACTTTACCCTCTGGTTCCCCTCTCCTCATTTCCCACGGCTCTCGGAACGCCTGTGCCGAGCCATGCTAGGCTGAACAGTGAGCACCAATTACACCTCCAGCCTTTTTCTGCTGATGGGTCTGCTGGTTTTTACTATTCCTGCCAGATGGTAGAGGCCAGCACATAAAAACTCTTCACCCTGCAGTTAATGTGGAACTTGATAACAACTTCCCTGTGACTCTGAGAGATCAGGAAGCAGCACCGATGCAAACACCAGCGACGGAACCAAGGTTAGGCACCTATTTTACACCTGCCAGAGTGGATATTGCTCAGCTGAAAGCTCTCACTCATTGACTAGGTGGGGAGTATTGCCTGTCCCTAAACGGTTTTTGTATGGAATAAAAAAGCATTCATTTGCTAAAGAGGCAAATTGACATCTGAGCAACTTGCCTCCGCGCGCATCCGTCTCCTCCTCCTCCAAGGGCTGCTCAGGCAGCAGGTTTGCACCCGTTGTGCTTCTGGGTCTACTCACAGATGACCTTGAGCCTGAACATTGGTGTAACATTATATTCCTATGACAGATTTATAGATTGGCAGATAGGGGTGCATTCAGAGCATTCCTTCCCTAAGACAGGACAGCATCCAATGTTTGTTAGCATCATTAAACTAAAACTGACTTTTCACCTGCTCCCATACCATATGCAGCTGCAAATTTTTAAATTAAACTATGAAGCCATGCATAAATTTACATATATTACAGACTAGCCTCTCCATTTAACATGCAAATGTACTCCAATGTTTCAGAACACCTTCTGTCGCTAATTAATTTGCTGAATTATAATTAGACTAATCCTGCATAATTAATAAGCACAGATTTTTTTTTAATTTCTAAGCAGCTTGATGAGATCATTCACTTCCTTCTATAAACTGCTAAGTAACTGTTAAAAAAAATCTGGAAAGAACATATGTGAAAAGGTATGTTTGATGTCGCATACAAATTCAAACTAGCGGGCAAGCTTCAAGAAAGTCAAGATTAATATAGGGACACGGCTGGAGCAAAGGGATCCGCAACGCTTTATTTCCAGGGGCAAAGAGCACGACTTTCCTGGTCTGTTTTATTCCTTCTGCTTCGCCCATCGGATCTTCCAAGATCATAGAGCGAGGCAGAGAAGGATTACAGAGCCGAGTGCAGTGTGAGGAGATGTTATGATATTAACACACCGTTGTATATCAAAACACCCTCCCTGTACATGCTGTTTGTGGATAAGCTCCTTTGATGGTATTTGGAATTGTTTTCATTTCAGCTGCCAAAACCAACGGAGATCATTCTAGCGAAACAATTAAGTGCTATTAGCACTGGATTCATTCTGTAATGATTAAAATGAAGGGTCGCGCTTTAATGTTGAAGAGCTTGGATTCAGAGAAATATGCGTGCCAATATGCTTTGTAAAATGCCTCGTGTTACACCCCCAGTGCTGGGGAGCCACTCCTGATGCACAAAGCAATGCTCCATGTTGAGCAGACGGGTCCTGAGACCTCATCCGGTCACACAACCATGCAGATAAGAGGAAAGAGCATCCCAAAACATCACGGGATATTTTGCAAGTGAGAACGCAAGCAGTACTACAGGGGTATTGCACACATGCACTGTTTGTAATCCCCTTTGATAACTGTTGTATTTATTCATTTACTTTTGGATACGGGCTTCGGCTCCATTACCAGCATTGTTAATTAGTCTCCATTCAATCCTCCTCAAAGGCAGCACACACCAACTTCACCGGGTGAACGCAGCCACGCAAAATCCAAAGCACGATTTCATGAGCTGACCCAAATTAAAAAGCGAGAAGAAAGAAAGAAAAAAAAAAAAAAAGATTCCTACACTAAGAGATTACTGGACCACTTACAGCCTGCAAAGGCGTGCGGCAAACTATGCAGGCAAAACACTTATCAGCCACTCCTGCCTGAAAACTCCTTTTTTTTTTTTATTCTTAAAAATTGGATGAATGCCCTTGTTCATATAAATATATCTTCTAAACTGATGAGGGTTCTGCATGCCATACATAAATAGAAAACTCAAAAGGGACTCAGCTTACACAGGACAAGTTCTTGGCACTGGGTGCCAATCAAGCCCCTTTTTAGTATTTCCTATTGGGCAGACAGGGAAATCTCTCCCTTTTTTAAAACAAACAAGCAAGCAAACAATTTTTGCCTAAGGAAGATTGCACATGATCCTTTAGCTGTCCTTTAGCTCACTGTTGACCTTATCGGGAAAGATAAGCGCTTGCAAATGGCGCTTGTTTAAGAAAGAAGAACCAATACCCAGAAATTAAATGCAGAACAATTGCAAACTTGGAATCCCAAGCACTCCAGAAGCACAGCAATACCACGAGATGCATCCATCGTGGCAGAGTGAAGGATTCCAAACAGGGAACAGCTTCTGTGCTTTGTGTGCTTGGTTCACTTGGACAGCCCCAATTACACACTGCTTTCCTCATGGCCACTGAGCATACCAGACAACAAGGGAAGCTAATGATGAAGGCAATAAATAATATAAACAGAAAGCATTCTGCTTTCTGTCTTATTTGTCTCTATTTCTTATCTTCTCATATCCCAGCCCAGCAGAAAGAGACAATGTAATGAGTAAAACAAAAATAAAGACTGAAGGATTAGGTCAGTTGCTTTCTCCCCTCATTTCTGCCTGCTCCTTATTTCACATCGTGAATGAATTGGCCCAAAGATATCTGGGTCATAGAATAGACTCAGAAATAGAACTTGTCTCTCCAGAGCCACATGAGCACATCACTGAAATTCTGATTTTGTTGCAAATTATTCTTGTTTTGCCAGAATAAGTCATTTCTAAGACCTTTTCCAGCCATATTATATTGCCACAACCAAATGTCAGCATCCACATCTTTTAGGAGACTCCTAAATGGCCAGGACTTGCTACAGCCCTCCAGTTCATTGGCTGTGGATTTTGCCACAGCTGATTTTTACTTTGCATCGTATGCTTTATGCAGTTCGTTATTATTTCAACTCAAAGAAAAAAACATTTGTGCGTACATACAGAGAGAAAATTCTGCCTTAAAGAAAAAAAATATGGCCTCTGAAACTCACCTCGTCCTATGTTTTACTGTACATTCTGAGAGAACAACTAATTTTCCATTGGAAAATAGCACACAGTCTTGAATTTGTGAGCAATACAAAAATTTCCAGCATGCAGAAAATAAAGTAATTAATACATTTAAAGTAATTCCAAATTTCACTACAACCATTTAATTCACCCCTGCTTACTAGGGGTGAATTACTTAGCCTCCAAATTTAATTAATCTTTCATATAGCACATACATACCAGAGGCCAAAGATGCAGCAGAATTTTGGGGTAGGAATTCAAATGAGAGATCACCATTGCTAATTGGCAATGGCTGAACTGTGGTTTGACGTGAAGAAACACCCACCATTCCTGTGCCTTTCCAAGGATCAAATCGTGAGGCTGAAGTGAAAAGAAATAAGGGAGAAAGGGAGAAATGGAAATCCTTCATTGCCACCTCTGCTGGGGTGGCACTGAATAGGTGTCAATAGCAATAGGATTAGAGAGCAATAGGGAAGGTTCAGGTTGGGCATTAAGAAAAATTTCTACTCCAAAAGAGCGGTCAGACACTGAAATGGGCTGCCCAGGGAAGTGGTGGAGTCACCATCCATGGAGACATTCAAGAAATGTTTAGGTGTGGTAGTAAGGGACGTGGTTTAGAGGGGAAATATTGGTGATGGATGGGTGGACTGGATGATCTAGGATCCGAATGGAACTTGACGTCCCCTGTTGTGACTCCCTCAGTTGATTCTGAGCAACTGTCTCATCCTAAGAAGTTACAAAGATTACGAGGATGCACAGCACCAGTTTTCAGCAGGCTCAGTGGAGGCCCTTGAGAAATAACATTAAGTTGTGGTCTCCAAAGGCACAAAGCCCTGGAGTCAAAGGAGTCAAAACACCAGCATGCAATTTCTGAGCGCATACAGAACGCTGTGATTGTACATCCACGCCTCCCCCAGCTCACAATGCAGGTTTCAGGCAAAAGAAGCCACTCTGTGCCACTGCACACAGCATCCAGTATTCAAAAGAAGCCTGGATTTTCACAAAATGTCATGAAACCGTACTTCTTTAGATTGGGCACACGGGCATCGAGATAAGGCAAGATTCAAACACCTGGGCAATTAGTTTGCTATAAAATCATGGCAGCAGCAAGTTATTTTGCCTCTGGCAAATACTTCGTGCTACAGGAGAAATTGCTTCTCTTCACTCCATCCCTCTCTCTCACACAGACAACCCCAAGTTTGCACAGCAATGTTAACAGGAGAGGAAAATTGCTTCCTGACCTTCCCAGTGATCAATTTACACCCTGAAGCATGAGATTGGTTTCATTTTAGTGTATATATGTAATACTTTTTCCCACATCGCTTTAGACAATGCAAAATCTGCTGCTCACTTGAATGGGTGCACATGTTTGGTTGTGTTTAGCTGGGCCTCCTTCATGACAGCTGTCTGGTGACCGAGTTATTTCCAGAGCGCAGCCATAGGTGCCAGCGAATGTGACAGTGTTATTTCCCCTTGATCCATGTATATATTCATAAAGTTGCTACAGAGCTTTGTTTCCAGCTACGCAGCCTCAGAGGCTAAAGCAAAACACATTCCTGGGGCTTCTGTGAGAGATCCTGAGTGAATGCTCAGCAATTGCAGCTCCTGACCTTCCACCTATGGAAGCTGGGAAATGTACCGAAGGCAAAACCCAAACACCTTACCCCTGGGCCTTTCCTTAGGGCAGACAGAGCCCTGGTTTGGACCACATTCCCCCGAGAGGAATTGCAGAATGCCGACAGCCTGAGACCAGCCTGGATTTCCCACTCCCCATCCTAACCCCATCTTCCATTACACCCCTCCAGCTTAACACCGTTTCCATCCAGTGTCACCAGCAGCTCCCTGTGCCTCGCCAAAGTGTTCATTCCCATGCTGGGCTGTTTGTTTAAGCTCATTGGGGTAAGACCCCTGCAGTGCTGTGCTTTATGACTGGGCTAATGAGCCCGTGGGAGGGCTCCAGATGTTGGCAGCTGCAGCAACTGAGAGCTGTGTTCCTCCTTCCCTTCAAATTCCACCAGTCCCTGATCTGCGGGGATCACAGGGACAGATGCAACTCACCATGTGCACAGGTACTGCAGAGGCTGGAGCTGGGGCTCTTCCAGGAGTTTGGCAGCGTGAGAGCTGGACGCAAACCCTACACCATAGCTGACTTTAAAAGACTTCTCGGGAAGTAAATCCAGCCCACGTTATCTCTTGAAGACCTACAACACGTTTCTATGCCTGCTCCCAACTGCAGCCATACTCAAATACATGCAGAGCGCAGGTTTTACACCCGCAGCTGGCTTCCTGATTGGAAAATATTCATCTTTCGAGCCTCTGACTAACAGGGCATCATTCCACATGCATCATCACAATGTGCTCTACAAAAAATCCCTTGGCAGTCCCCAACTTCCAGACTTCCTGCCCTTGTCTCCGCTGCACCAAGAAGTTGATGCATGCAGTGAAGTCTGATTTTTTTTCCTTCTCAAGTTCTCCTGCAATGTAATTTCTGGAGAGAAGCTTTAGAGCGCATGCAACGTTCACCAAACGTTTTCTTCATTTATTTAATCCAGATGTTTGCATTTTAAATAATTGAAAAGCTGCTATGGCAAATAGACATCAAGGGAGGCTAATGGGAGTAGCACTGTCATTAGGAAGAACTTGTATGATGAGGAATTAGACTAAGGAGTCAGCCCTGCAACGTCAGGATGGGTTACAGGAACACAAGAGCGCAGTTTGTTGGAAAGCATCACCCACCAATGGGACGATGATGACAGAGCAAGGCTGAACACAGTGCTGAGAATCTGCATCTTCACCCTTTGGTTGTCCTAATTTTTGTCTCTGTCATTCAACTGCTCTGTTTTCATTTGAACCCCTTAAAAATCAACATTAGGCACCATGAAATCAAGTCAGCGGCTGCTGAACTCTGTAGGATTTCTTACAGTTATTTCCAGTGGTTTAAATACCTGCCGCCCCACCTCAGCTCTGTAACCTGACACAGAAATTGCGAGTTACAATAATAATAATATGAACCAGGTAAAGACTTGTTCCTTGGAAGCAGCTACTGTGTGTTCGCTCCCTCCATCCTCGGCATACATGCGTTTCCCCCCAGCTTGAAAAACGCAGTTTTGTTGGAAAAACGCTGTTACAACTCTTTTTAGAAGACCACCACTTGCTAGAGAGGCCAGCTAGAAGGCCTGCGCTTCTTAATACCCGTGCTAAAAGGATGTGCCATAGCTTCAAAGCTCATGGGGTTAAACCTACTAATCACAGTCATAAGGAACCATCAAAGCAATGAATGTCAAGGCAGAAAGTCTGATCCCTGCCAGGAGATCTTTATAAGATTAATCAGTTCCCCCAATAACAGATCTGTCCCTTCTCTATTTCCCCCTTCCTTTCAAAAAATTAAATAAATCAGTCAACAGTTCAGTCTAAATTCTGTTTTTGCAGTAATTCACCAAACAGCAACATAATCTTTCGTTGCTTCATTAGACAGCCAATCCACACAACACTGCTCAGTTTTTAACCTGATGAGTAAGCTCATGCTCCCGACCAAAAAAAAAAAAAAAAAAAAAAGTGCAGCTATTACTTTTGACAGTGCTTTTACCTTAGCTTCAGAAATGAGATGACTTTGAAAAGAAAATGAAACCGTTGAGGAAAAAGGGCTTTTCCTCCACCGCTGCTCTGGATGGCGCTGCAGTGTGCCAGGCTGGCAGGAGGCTCATGCATAGCAACGTGTGAACATCGGTCCCTCCTAATGGCAGGATTTGTTTTTACTAAGAGACTATGCAAGAGCTTTAGAGAGAGATCAGGGCTCGCTGCTCCAGCAGTCAGAACAGAGCAGGAGGCTCTGACCCCTTCCTGAGCCTCCAACAATGCAACGATGAGGAGAAATTGTTCCAAAACCTGTCTTAGATGCAACAACAGTTTGGATTTACAGACGTGTTCCCATCTCTGAGATTTGCAGCTCAGTCACCACAACCTCGAGGTGAAGTCACGAGTGGGAAGTGAAGCTGATCCTTCCCTGTGTTGATTAAGCTCCTGCTTTCCCAGAGCCATCCTCTCACCAGTTGCTCTTTCTTCATGTTGGGGTGGGATGGTGCTTTTTGTTTCCATAAGGCATTCTGGACAGAACTCCCTGCTGGGGCTGAACGCTGCCAACTGCCCACCTCAGGCTGTGTGCACCCACCCCTTCCATCAGCATCCCCAGCAGCAGTTAACAGCTGTGTTGCAAAGGCTGTTTGCAAGAACAAATCCGGCTCTAAGAAACACCACCCCTTAGCCTTGATTTCAAGCAGTCTTACTCAAAATTCATAGGATTCTTTGATGAATAAAGTAAGACTCCAGATCCTGGTGCAACCAGGATTACATGAACCTGATGTACCTGTGAGCTCCAGTGCATACACCCTGCCAACATAACGGCTGGCCGAAATCTTGCTCTGACTGATGCTCTTCCCTATAAATCACAGGAAAATAAAAGATCTGACCAAAGAACAGCAGCACTCAAAAGAAAATTGGGTGGTGTTCAGAATTTGGGGAGTTTGTAGCAGTGACTTGTCGGATGCTGAAGGAATCCTGCTCACTGGAGATGAAGGATGTGTAAACATCCAAAGAACCATCACTGAGCAGTTCAGCATGGGATGCAGTCCCCAGCCTCACTCACTCCACCTATCCTCAGTTCTTTCTTTAGCTGAAGGACAACCTCTCCTTCCCCCTTTGTATGCACTCCTACAGCTGCTCATTGACCAGCCCTTGCCAGCACTGCTCAGCAGACACCAATCTTACAGCAGGGGAAGACAAAACCCAGGCAAAAAGGACTTGGGATGAGATGGATCACAGCAACCGTACCCACAAAGACAGAGCTGTCCCCAAAAGGGAGAAGCTGGCTGAGCTGGAGAATCCTCCTGGCTGTACACCACCACCACAGACATGCAAGAGTGCATTTTTGTTTAGGGAGAGCTCAGCATACCTGCAACCTTGCAGCCGAGCCGGGGGACCCCGTGCCGAGGGCCAGGAACATCTGCAGCACAGCCTAATTTTCTCCAGGTGCTGAGCATCAGCCTCTGCAGCGCCTGAAGTTTACAGCTCAGCATTCCAGGCACTTTTCCCTGTACTTTCACGGCCGTTACCAGAAGAGCTCGTTTTATTACTCAGAGACACTGGATTTGTGTCTGCGTGCGTGTGTGTACAGAGAGAAGCTTAGAGAGGTAAGGGGCATAAATCACTTCAAATTGCTACCGTAATAAATGTGGACGAAAGAATAAAATTTGTCACCAGCCTAATATTACCATCAATGTTTTGTCTAGCTACATTCCTTCCAATTTAAAAACAGTTCGATACCCCTTTTACCTTCAAGTAGCAGCACTTAATAAACAGTGATGGATGCTTTTTATTCCCTTTCCCCCCTTCCTCCTGTTCCAGGCTTCCCTATGTCTGTTACAAGGGGATTGTTTAGCTTGGGGGAGATGTAGATCCTCCATCCTTCTTGCATTGACATGCATCCCTCAAGGAATGACGACCATATTTAATTCATAACCCCCGTTGGCTACACAAACATACAACTTCCCATCAATTAGGCAACACAGAGACGCTGTTAAAAATCAATGAGCTTATTATTAAATATATTTTCCTTTCGTGTAACAATAATAGTTATTGCCTCTCCATTGTCGGAGCTGCGCTATCGGCGGGCGAAGCCGCTCTCCAAAAAGGGGCTGATTGCTTTTTGATCAGCGATAGCAGAGAGCATCACAGCAGCACTGCCCTCACTGCACGGCTCGACGTGGGTGCTGGAGGGATGAAGGTGATAAGAAGTGACCAAACGGATGCTGCCTGGAAAACATCACCTGAATATTCACCCAGTTTCCATGGACGTGCGGAACTATGATGCGCCGAACGCCCCTCACACACCAAAGCCATGGCAACACGGATAGGCTCCTATTTGTGTTTTCACTGCGGCGTGTTTATTAGAAATTATTTGGATATTTTGACACATGCCACTACTGAGGGAGCTCCCTGCCTACAAACAGAGACGTAAAGCCTGTGCCAGCTCATGCAAAGGCGAAAAAAAGCTCCGCACACCCGCGAGAACCCACAGTGCACAGATTTTGGCAAGTACATCACATGCTGTCTGGCCACAGCTGATCTGAAGCGAGGCCCCTGTAATTATGGGAGAAGGTGGAACAGGTTTCCTGCTAATTGGAAAATTCTGCAAATGGCACCACTGAAGTAAATTGACAGTCGTTAGAATATTAGCAAAACGAGGGAACTGATTAGGAAAAAGCTCAGATGTGGACTTCTTCCTTTTCTTCCCTTCTTTCTTGTTTTTTAACAACGCCTGAATCCATCGACAAATTGATTATAAAAGCTGAGCTTAATAATAACAGCTGTTATTTGGTCTGGATGCAAATATATTTGTGCACATATATACATACACAGATTATACATATACACGTTCCCCACATACACACACATTAAGTGCATTTCCATGTTACTCTCATCACTCTTCTCAATTAAGACAAACACACAGAACGTTTGCTAACTTCTAAGAAAACGAACGTCTCCCCAACAGATACACACACAGCACAGGGGGGGAAGCCGCCTCGAAGAACGCCATCAAGAGGGCTCTCCTAACGAAGCCTCACTTCATGCTTCAAACACATCTCACAAGACACTTGTTTACGTCTTTAAACCTTTAAGTGATTTGTTCCTAGGGGGAGCAGCATTTCTGTCATGGATTTGTTCCTGACTGACTGCCGCTGAGGATTCTGGTCGCCACTTCTCTTTGTGTTTCAGTTGAAGCGGTGCAGGAAGCAAAGAGGGATTTGGCCACGACTTCGGCCATCCATCAACGCTCCGGTGTTTGTGCTCAGTGCTTTTCAGCTACCAGAGGTAAGGGAAAAGCAGACGTGAGGGGAAAAATAAGACATTCTAATTAGCCACGCTCCCGCTCCAACTTCACCAGGAGCCCCTCCATGCAATCCTCTGTTCGGCCTCGACAGAACGAGGGCCTGATCCTTCTGCTGGGGTGTCGCTGGGATCTCCACCTCCTCCGAAGCCAACAGCTCCAACCCAGATGGAGCTCTGGGTGCAGAGCTTTCCCTGCTGGCCACTGGCTTTACTGGGAGAATTGTTGCTTCATCTTTTTGCTTTAAACACGCTTTGAAATTTACTCCCTTCCTCACAGACAAGTCCAGAAGACAATAATGCAACTTAACCAAAGAAGCCAAAAAGAAATTCCTCCAAAATCCTCTAAAATTTACATGTACATATATATATAAATGAGATGCTATCCATAGATTAGCAACATTTTTAAAGCAGACCAGCAGAATAACAGAATAAATACACAACTCCCAGTGAAACCCTACAGGCAGCCCACAAAGACTTCCCACGATCAATGCAATCAGACCTTCCCTTGGGACAGCTCCCACCAAAATGTTTGTTCCACTGGAACCAAAGCAGCCTCCAAATGAGTTGGGGATCACTTTACTCATCCCATACAATAAACCTGATAACAACCCAACTCTGGATCATCACTATATAACACAAATCACTGCAGAGTATTCTGTGAGCCAAAGGGTGAAATGATTTTTAACTCTAACATCATCAGATCTGGGAGACAGCACTTGTTCCCCTCATATATTTCTATCATTTTATTTCCTTCTATGTAATTTGTATTGCCATCTCTTTTATTGCCCTTAATTTTGGGGGGATGTTCTTATACTGTATCCAGCAGCCGAAACGTTTGTACCTAACCTATAATTTCACCTAGAAGAATAAAGAGCACAGAAGGAATTTAAACAAAGAATGAGGGGTTTAAGGGCCAGATTAGCTAATTTAAATACACATATGCCTGTGTGCATGGTAGAACCTCAGCTGTACCTCCAAAATCAGATCCATTGGCTTCATGGAGCAATTTCAACGCAAGAATATTAGTTTACATCCTGCTCAATTTCTAAAGGACTTTCATAGTCTGTGGTTTTCTGTATATTTTCGGTGGATCTGATGAGCAGACAGCCTGCTGTTTGCACTTCAAGTATCCATGTTTATTTTCATACATTTATTTAAACAAATTAGGGAGTCAAAATAATGCCAGCTCTAGTCTCTTCGTAGTGGTCCCTAGATGGCAAGAACACACAGCAATTCCCAGTTCTCATGCTATTTTGGCCACTTCAGCATCTAATATCCTGCCCCAAAGCCAATTCAAATCAATGGTCTGATTCTCATCAGCTGCTATGGATTTTGGATCAGCTCCTTTGGTGCCAAAACTTGGCTGAATGTTTTCTGCAGGAGCAGATCTGCATTCTCATAGGGCTAAGCCTGGAAA
Organism: Phasianus colchicus; assembly: GCF_987193195.1. NCBI lineage: Eukaryota > Metazoa > Chordata > Aves > Galliformes > Phasianidae > Phasianus > Phasianus colchicus. The sequence goes on from NC_143462.1 coordinate 4,971,585, forward strand.
CCCGTACAACATAGCATGCGGGCTGGGATCAGGTAGGATTTCTTTATAAGGGGAAAAGGAACATAAAGGTGCTTTGGCTCAGGACGTCTCCCTGCCTCGCATTGCTGTCCCAGTTCAGACCCACAGAAGGAATCTTCCATAGGTCCAGGAGGCACAAAGACCTCCGAGCTGCCAGCCCTAAGGGTGGGTGGGCTCCAACAGCTTTTAGAGAGGTAACCAGACTCTGTGCCATACAAACCTGGGTTTCCTTCACACCTAGTGTGGAATTTTCTAGTTTTGGCTTTGTTTTCCATTTTTGGTGTATTCCATCTCCTAGTTTTCATCCTTCCTGACAATTCCGTTTCACAAAAACAAAAGGCAGGAGGAGGGGGAGAAAGGAAAGGGAGGAGGAGGAGGAATTCCACAAAAAAAAAAAAAGAAAGAAAGAAAAAAAGAAAGAAAGAAAAAAGAAAAGAGTTCAACCCAGACAGTTTGTGCCAAATACATTTAAGAGTGGTTGGGGAGCGTGGGGGAGGGAAAAAAAAAAAAAAAAATCAAGTTACTTTCAATCAAGTGTCACACCTTTAAATAGTGGTTAAATCTTTGCATTATGCAGCTCATCCCTTTTACAACATGGGGTTCCCGTAGAGAATTCCCTGTTTACACTGGGAATTCCTCCAGGAGAGCATCAATAAAGCTGAACAGATGTCAGGGTGGAATGCCAGCGGCAGTGGCTGTTGTCAGGGGTGGTGGGGAGAGCGCAGGGGAACAATACGAGGCGGCATCTGCTGCACAAAGCCCGGCGTGTGGGTCGGGGGCTGCCAGCGCGCCGAGATCCCACCCTCTCCTTTGTCTGGGCACATTGCCTCCCTTGTTCCTGGATGACAGGGGTTGACACATGTCACCCAACCCTATCAGAAAGGCTATTTGTTTGGCTCTTGCATATGCACCAGTGTTTTTGACCTCTTCTGGTTGGAATACATTGAGCAACCCTGGAAAGGGAGGCTGGGAAACCTGGAGGGGAAAAAACCAACAACAATCACCAAAAAAAAAAACCTACAAAAACTCACAGGTCCTCCCCGATACACAATTTCATTACACACTTTGTCTGACGTGAGGATGGTGATGCCCTTATCCTTAATTAAAAGCGCGATTGATGAAACGTAACCACCAGGAAAACCCAGGATCTGAAATGTTTCCTAAAGAGGACTTCAACCAAATATTTGGGTCGGGTTTTGTTTTATAATGAGTGGATAAAATGAAATTTAGCAGTCTATAAGGAAAAAAAAACCCTCAAGCCAGGCTTCAGGAGGCGAAACAACTCGAGACCCATTCTGACACAAACAGCATCACAGCCTCAATGCGGGCAGGCGAGCCTGAGCCAAAGCAAAAGCAGAATCTGAACCTCGTATTCAGATCATCTGATAGCTGATGATAATAATAATTTTAAAAATAGACAATTATGCAATAGTATAAGAAATAAACCGTATTAAGTGCGTAAGGAGAGCTCATATTGATGTTAAAGGAGAAAACAGGATCACCACTGCTGTACAGGGGGCAGAGGTCCCACCCCAAATGGGTGAGTGTGCACAACTGGAGGCCCAAAAGGGAATGATGGTAAGGCCTATGGTCTTCAGAAACAAGAAAATAAGAAATATTTGGTTAGCTTCTCCTCTTTATGAAGAATTTCTTTACAATCAATCCCTGCAGATAATATAAAATCATAGAATCAGCAAGGTTGGAAAAGACCTCCAAGACCATCCAGTCCAACCATTCACCTAGCACCAATAATTCCCACTAAACCATGCATCTAAGTACAACATCTAAATGCTTCTTGAACACCTCCAGGGATGGTGACTCCACCACCTCCCAGTTCCAGCATCTGGCACCAATAGAACGTATTTCATAAGTAAGAACTGAAGGAGGCAGTGCATAAAGCCTTCGCTGCCAAGTGACCCCTTGGGAATAACCCCAGGTTTTGGTTTGACGCTGCCAGCTATGGGGCACAGAACAAAGTCCAAAGGCCAAACCTGGGAGCAGTCATTCCATCACTGCTCTGTGGATCTGCCACTCATGGCCCCAACCTGACTGCAACGCACCAACTTACATCACAGCAGGGACTGTCAGACAGTCTGGGTTTTTTTAGCAAAAATAAAATAGAACGAGCCGAGACGAGATTTTCACGTCATCTTTTGTCTCCTACCAACATCCTAGCTGTGAAAGGGATATTTTCTAGCAAACAGCATCTCGAGTTACAGGGCAGGAAAGCCCAATCTTTCATCTGAAGGGATTTAGAGATACGTTCCAGGCTGGCACTCTGTGCAGAGTCAAACCTTTGAACTTTCTTCGCTCCCAATTTTTTCACTACTTTCACAAGTCCAAGAGAGAAATCCATACATGCAGAGTTTAGGATTTCTCTCTGATTGCAAAACAAAAAAATCCCACTTTGTTTTTTTTTTTTCCTCCCCCCCCCCCAGTATCTATATGTTTCAGAGGTTCAGTATTTGGGGTTTTTCTTCGGCCCTCATTTGACAATTAGAAATTATTTTTGGCTGCTACGTAGCTAGCAAAGGTTAATTGGCCTTGCTGCTGTAAAATACTGAATCCTGATCACTTGATTAATGAGGTGTCAGAGGCCACAAGTAACCAACACTTTTTTTTTTTTTTTTGGAAGGAAAAACACTGACATAAAATGTACCTTTAGAGATTTTGCATTTCCCTCACTCCTCTTCCCATCACTGCTTCAAACGCAGTTTCACTCTTTAACATGGCCAAGAAAGAAAGAAATCCCTCCATCCAAGCACCCAAAAAGGCTCCTGGCGCTGCGTTTGGCCCCTGAGGACGTGGGATGGGAAGACGCCCAAAGAAAAGTGATGCAAACACAAAATCCCCACTCTGCTCCCATTTTTGTCACCGATAACAACAAGGGATGCGGGTACAGGGATGGCTCCTCAGCTAAACGCCTTCCTTGGAGAATTTAAATAGACTCCATGCAGTTTTAAGGAACATACGTTTCACGTAGATCAGCCTTACGTCGGCACTGAAAAAAAATACCCATGGTAAACAGCGTTCTGCTCCCATTTGACTCCACTCAAGAGCAAGCTGATCTCTCCCTATTAGCGGCATCGATGCACTTTGTCACAATAAACCACTGTATATTATGTTTATATATGTCCTTCAGGCATGTCACAACAGTTTGGCGTTCTGAGCCGCTCTACCACTGTGTACATTAAATAGTCATGTAGTTACATTAAACAGTGGGGAGTTCACACTTCACAACCACTCAGTGTTTTAAAACAGATGTGGGCTGTCTGCTGTCAGGCTGTAATAGAAAGACTTAGGAGGATGTTGGTGAGAATTTAATCTCCGGGTGATGGAGTGCTCTCCTTCCACCAGCCCCAAACCCCAACTTTTGGGAGAGGATGGAGAGGAAGAAGAGTGGGAGCTGCGATCCCAACGCTGAGAGCAGAGCTGGAGCGCAGAGCACTTTGTGCTGCAGAATATTTCCTTGTTGGGGGGGCTGGGGGGGCTGCCAGGAGTGCCCAGGGATTTACTGACAGGAGAATTTCTGACAGTTGATGGACAGATGAATTCCGTCATGGAAGCGTTAGTCGAAAGCGGCAAGGCCAGATGGAAACTCACAGCTTGTCTTTAATATTAATTTTCTCTCTCCCCCTCCTTTTTTTTTTCTTTTTTTTTTTTTCACTCTTTTTTTTTCTTTTTCTTTTTCTTTTTTTTTTTTTTATTTTGCAGGAGATCAGAATTCCCTAATTCCCTAAAATGTTTCAATGCATCTCGAGGTATTATTTTTCCAGTGCCTCAACCCACCTACTCTTAATAAGAAGTGCTTCTTTGTGTTAATGTTATTTTTTTCCTCTTCCCTCTCTGCCTATTCCCCTGCCTGCCCAAAAGTCAAAAGAAATCAAGGAGAAAGGGAAAAAAAATAATAATAAATCTGTAAAGCTCCACAGCTGCTGAGTCTGTGCCTGGGTTAAAACACACAGAGATGAGTCATATCTCAGCCCCGCGTAATATTTTAGAGATGCAGATGAATCCATCACAGCCAGCACGGTTTGGCTGCGGTGACACAGAACCAAACCCACACCTGAAAAGCACGAGGCACCAGGAAGGAAGACCTAATGACATCAGCTGTATTTCGAGAGGAAAAAGCAGAGGAGTGGGAGTGCAGCGCTATGTCACATTGCTGAGGCTTCCAGCAGCTGCTCAGAGAGTTTTCTTTCGATAAAAGCAATTTTTTGTTGTGACAGAGAATCAGAAAATCAGCCCAAAGTCACACATTTATAGACTTTTTTTCCTTATTTGTTTATAAGCTCGACTGCCAGAATGTCTGTTTCTAAATCGAGTGACCCCCAAAAACCCCCCAGTGATCCTTAAAAAAAAGAAAGAAAAAGAAAGAAAAACAGCTTAATTTCCCCCAATATCCACTCGTGAAACTGATGTAAATAGACAATTATGGCTATGCAGGAAAAAAAAAAAATGCTACCATCCTCCTTTTCAAAAGTCCTATATTCAGCTGGGAATAAACCATATGGTCCCATCATAATTTAGCACATAGGATCCTATGGATATTTGCTCTGCAGAATTCCAAGAGGGAAGGAATAAATATTTTTCCCAGCGACTGTGGTGAATTCAACCACGAAATTAATGACACAGAACTCAACGATACGCACATGGAAGACCTGAAAGCCCCATAGAAAGGGTCTCCCTCCCCAGGTAACTCAGTGGACAACTCAGCATTGCTAACAAAAGGAGCTCAGCCTGGGCTTTGCCATCTTAGGGAGATTCTCTGATAACAGTGTTGCTCCAAACTCGCTGCATATTAACAGGCTCGAAGATGATTATTTCACATTGAAATTAGAACATATGCATGTTTGGTCTATTTGTTTTCTTCTCAATCTTGGTTATGTGCAAACATTTGCAATGCAAGATGATTGATGTGCAGTATGAAGCCCTGCTGTAATCGCAGTAATTAAACATTTGGCCAAACTGCTAAAATCAGGGGTGTATGCAGCAGTTTAGGGGACGAACAGAATGGCACTGCCTGCTGCAGGCACACTCACTTCCAGAGAGCTCTCTGAAGCACGGCTCAAACAGGAATAATTGCTTGTGCAGAACTTCCACTCCATGTCACCAGAACTGCAATCTGCACATTACAATCCAAAACTGGGGAAACGTGCAAGGAACACGCGTATGCGATGCAAGAAGCAATTGCTCCAATGTAAGGTAAGCACCGTGCCTAGTCAAAGGCATTCTTGCACATCTGACCCATGATTGTTTCATCATGCATGCAATAGCTCTGCATTTTTGCAAGCCAGACCCCTCCTAACAGCAGCTACGTGCACTGGCTGTGGCTCCCCATCCCAATTCTGCACCCGCTGACAATGCACTCCGAATCCAAGAGCTCTGCAAACCTTCACGAACTTACACTGAGAGTCTAAGGGAACAAAACAAGCTAGAAAAGAAAACACAACAATCTCGACTGGATGGGGACCAAGGAGCAGCTCAGACGGCAATATCGCATCCCAGCGCCCATGACTGTGAATCTGGAATTGCATCCAAGCCTCGTGGCTCAGACATATCCCTACTCACAGCTGCAGTTTTTGCATAGTTTTACACAAAAACAGCACCATTAGCCACCCACACAGGTCAGGAAGTCCTCTCAACCTCATTAGCAAATCTGCTCCTATTTTTTGAGTCTGGAAAAGTACCATCTTCCTTCCCCAGCCACTGCCACATCAATCTCCCCAGCTCAGGCAAACTTAAAGGTGAAGATATAAATATGCATCTGTGTAACTTAGCACAAAAATTGGTGAGGACTGACCTTCCTCCACTGTTAATTGAGCACAACCATTGGGAACCTCAGCTAGAGGTGACCCCACTGCGTTACAGAGGGCAAAAAGCTCCCAGAGGCGTTTAAATCAGTAACCTGGGATGTCCCTCCCAAACCAGTAATGAGTTAAATGGGAATCACACCCAGGCTGTCCTTCCCTCGGAGCTAGCTTTCACCAACAAGCAAGTCAGAGCTAAGTCTGCATGCTAACATCTGCAGTTTTAAGGCTGAGACCAACTGTGTCACAGTCAGAATTTCACGTGTCTTGGATAACAGCGAGGATCTCAGCTGTGGAAACATTTCTGATCCTGGTTGGTGACATCACCTTTGAGTCACTGATATAGATACCATGCAGCATTAACTTTGCATCCTAAAGTAAGGAACTGCTTCTCAACAAACCACTGCTTCTTTGTCAGCAAAAGACTTTTTTAAGATCATGCAATGGGTGATTCAGGTGCATGACTCACCTCCAGCAGTGGAACACCACTGTCAGTGCATTATGGGGCTCTCAGTTAAAACCTTTGCACTTGCACAAGGTTTCATGGTCAGTCCACACGTTCCCTTTTGCTGCAGGGCAAGGAGCTGGCCCTGTTATGCTGCTGTGCTGAGTTCTTTCCGTGGGTGCACAGCACACTGCACCAAACTGCTGTGCTGTGTTGCAGAGGTGGCTGCATTCTGCACATGCACGTCTATGGGAACTGAAATACGGCTTTGCAATTAAAAGGTGCTCTAAGCAACAACAAACATCATCAGTGTGCACCAGACCTCCTGATGATTTTAGACGTCTTTTCCAAGGTAATGATTCTATGACATCAACCTCTGCGCCTCTGCACGGCAACCAGGAGCATCTTCCTCCCCTTCCTCCCCCATGGCCCTGATGGTACTGAGAGGTACAAGTGAGACAGGGATTTTTTTCTCTATTTTCTGGTTACATTATGGAAAATTGGATCTCTCAAGTCCTGAGTTCTGCCACCACTTTTGTAGGAAGGAAAAGGTCCTGCTCTGAGAAGCAATGAGAGCTTTTCCATTTTTGGTCTCTCTTCTAACTTCACACAAGCCAGAAGCCAAACTCCTCGATGCCAGCACCCCCAGGTATTTGGGAGAGCTCAAAATCTGAATCTCTGTGTGTTTGTTTTTAAGTGAAGTAAATAAGCCATGCCAGTCAGATAACTGCTAGCCACAGCACTCCTTAGCGAGAAGGAGATGGTCAGAAAGGGTGGAGGGGGTGCAAAGACATCGAAACTTGAGAGTTCACGTGAGAAGGGAGCATTAAGAGCCTAGCTTTGCAACTAAGAGCCCTGTGCCAAATTACAAAGAACCCACAGATGCAAGCATTCTATAGAGCTGCAGAGCTGAACGCAATAAGCCCATGTCTGGGCATGTGGGATGGGGAGGAGCAAAGCACAGAGCATCACCCCAGCCAACCACAGCAGTGCCCAGCTGTGCAAAGGTGTACTGCTGAACAGCAACAGGTTGGTTCTCCCCATGCAAACCAATGCTCCTGCTGCCAGAAATTCCCCATCTCTAGCTCTGCAAGCCCCCCAGTCCCAGGCTCCACCACTGCCTCTCCTGCCCCAGCACGCAGAGCTCAGCATTGCTGCAGAGTTCTCCCTCATGCTGCCCCATGAGCAGGGGATGAGGCGATGAGTTCAGGCTCCCGACGTGGTGATAGTGCTGTCCGTGTGTACGTCTCACCGCCACGCATCTGGTCAGCATTTACAGGGGGCTGTGCTGGTAGTTTTACAGCTGTTTAGGCATGTAAGTAGCATCTATACTTAAAAGACTCCAGAAGGGAAGGCTGGGAGGGAAAGGGAATGAGGGATGAAGCAGAAATGGAGAAATAGAAAAAGGAAGGTGGCCAGATGCTGCTTTAAAAGCAGGGATAACAATCCTTTTCATGGCCAGGATTTGTGCCCCTTTAAAAATGTATTCCATTTTGTAGTTTATTGCCTTGTTTATTGATGTCATCCAGGATTTGACATAGGAAAAGGCAAGAGCTCTCAGCAAGTATCCGGGCCACCTAACAATGATTTCACAGAGGAGTCTGATGGAGTTCAGCTGCAAAATCCTTAGCATTGCCATCCACTCATGTTTGCATTTGTGCACTTGGCCAAACCCTTGAAACTCGGGGAGTAAAGGCAGAGAGTACACAGCACTTTGCAGGACTGCCCCTATGCAAAGGAATGTAATCAATATAACACCTTATTCTAACATGCCAGGGGTCCTCGAATTTGCACAGGAGTTGGGCACACAAAAGTCACCAGGCACCTTAATGGTAAATTCTATAACAACCCATTAATTGAGAGCCACGTGAAGGCTGAGGCTGGGAAGGGGTTGTTTTTGCAGGATGGGGAAGCCTTCCCCACCCTCCAATTCCTAGTTTTAGAGTTCTCTAGGGTTCCAGGATGATGGTTCTGGCAGAAACGAGTAGTAAAATTCATAATAGACAATAACATAAGAAAAATATTTATTTCTGTAGTTTCTGTTGTTTTGTTGTTGTTGCTTTTTTTTTTTTTTTTTTTTTTCCCCAATAACACCCTGAAATATAAAGGAGATGTTGTGCAACAACTACTTGTGGTTAAGAGCAAAACAACAGCTGTGAGAAAGCACTACAGATTCCTTCAAGAGTTTAAAAGACAATAAAGAGTTTCTGGATTCAAAACATTTTATACTTGAGCAAATTATTAAATGATACTCAGACACCAGAACACCCTTTATTTTCTGTCTTATTTATCCAGAATTAGGTGTCCAAGTCCTAAAATGCTGCAATTAGAATAAAATAGCAAACAAGCCTACAACAATTTACCTAATTGCTGAAAATTAAATTATTTTAAGTAACGTAATTGATTTATTACTGTCTTTTTTAAGTCTGCTTCTTTCATTAAACTCCATCATCTCTTTTGTTCAACCTCTGCACATCTTCTCCTTCCACATCAGTCTTGTGAGCATCACAGCAGTTCTGTTTGTGAGCTTTACATTGAACTCTGAAGGAAGATAACCAGCAGGTTACCCACCTGGATGCCTCATCCATCAGTGAGTGCCATCCTTTGCAACTGCCTTGGGTTGGCTCCCAGCGCAGTGAAACGATTTCATCTGGACAGGCTTTCAAAAAGCCAACAGGGCAGGGCGCACACTGAGTTAGAGAGGAGGGTCCAACAGCACGGATCCATAACCAATCTGTGAATGGGCCAAATACAACTCAAAGGCTACCATTCATTTCTGCTGATGTTTTCAGAGAGCTGAGGTCCTGTGCTGGCTCTCCTACTCAGCACACAATGCACAAGACAGGGGGCAAGAGAGGAAGCAGGCCCTCCAGAAAGCCACCACGACATTGTAATACACACAGTTAAATAAATAACGTTGTGATGTGAATTCCAAGGAGGTAGGGGAGACCACATGGACACAGCTTCATCCCCATCCCAAAGCTACGACTCCATGAGCACAGAACTGACAGAGAACTGCACAGCGGACCCAGACAAAACATGTGGATCTAGATCCTAATCTGAGCTCTGCTACAGAGATGAGAACATTTGGCGACTCACAGAGAGCATCTCTCTTCTTTTATGTGCTCAAATCAGTAGGAGACCAATGGCTCAATGCCTTCAAAGCTCGCTGTGTTTTGGTTTACCAAGTGTGCAGCAATGCAACACGAATGGCAGGACTTCCCTCTGTCACTGCAGCAATCTGAAGCCAGATGTATAGAGGAGCACTCAGAAGCAATTGCAATGTGGGCCATAAAAGGACTTTAGGGAAAGAATACAACAGCATTACTCATCAGATGAGCTGCAGAAACGGAAACAAAACTGCAATTAGCCTGCCCAACTGCAGGGGAAAATGGGTTCATATTCACAACAGTTTAAGAAAATAAGCCTGCTTTGTAATTAGGAAGAACATACCCACTGTCAATTGCCATAGTGTGGCTTTATATAAATAATACATGATAAATTTTGATTGTGTGGCCATATGCTGGATTTAGGCATAGACGCTATGCAGAAAAGAGGCAGAGAGGAGCAAAAAGCAATTGAGGAAAACAGTGACACCAAAAGCCTGTAAACGAGACCATGACATCCTGCAACCTCTACACGAAGCAGAAACACCATCGTTCCTGCAATGACATCACCTTCTCTTCCTAAAGATACAGCCAGAGGAGAAGCTGCAGCTCTGCAGCCCACGGCACACCTGGATGCTGCTGCTGCACGACGCAAAAGAACATGGGGCAAAAGCAAGTTATAGGCAGCAAGGTGCTCCCTGCAGAGCACAGCACTGCAAACACGACCCAGGGCTGCTGTTCTCTGCACACCCCGAGAAAAAATCACTTCAGAAAACCACTAACCATGAAGGCACTGACTTGCAGCATTATTTCTCCTCCATTTTCTCTTTTTTCCTTGTCTTTATTCTACTTTCCCCTCCACCCCCCCAATCAACTCCCCTACATTCTACATCTGCACTTTATTCAATGAACACATCTGCATTCTTTCTCTCTGTTTTTGGCCAGAAACTCTATCCAACCTTTATCACTGACACCTCTCTGCAGTTTCAAATTCCAACCTTGTGCCAAATCCCCATTTCCTGCTGCTTAATTTCCATTCATTTACTCTTGTTTTTGCTTCTTCTGCCATTCCCAGCATGGACCAGCTCCAACCCAGCTTCTTCTAATTTTTTAAGGAAGGCTCCCTATTGAGTGCTATTGGAACTTGATCCTCTGCTCCAAGCCAATGGCTGGCTATTGTTTATACTACCTAACAACAGTTGCCAATATGACTGCTTTTTTCCTTTTCTTTATTTCACTCTTTAAGTGTATATCCTAAGACCCAAGAGAACTCCTCTCCACATATGGTGACCCATTAGGTCTGGTTTTATTATTACTTCTGCAGAATCTGAAGTAGCCTCTTTTACGTATGTATGTGTGTGTGTATGCACGTATATCTACATATATATGTACAGGTATACAAAATTTAAAAGAAGAGTTCAAAAAAAAAAAAAAAGTCTGTGGTGTCTTCTTTACGCCAGTCAGTTGATCTGGCTCTTTTCCTACCTGTGGAATAAACTGGGATTAAGATATTAAGATTGTGGTCTTTCAAGGAAAATCATCCTCCTAGCGGTTCAACAGGAGTTCTGTTTCATGCAGGTGAAACCCAAAAGCTACAGCAGAACTGAAGCCCTCCCTGCAGCTGCTGAGAGCACAGGAACTAAATTCCACAGAACTATTCTGGTGGGTTTGCAAAGCTTCCCTCTTCATCTCAGACATAGGGAAATACTTTGAATAAATGGTAACTGGAGTTTTGGTGCTCACCCTACGCAGAGGGAAGCTAGCAGAGGAGCAGGTTAAGGATTGCAATGCTGAGGCAAAAGCTGCCCATCTCAGCTGCTGGGAAAGCTCAGAATGTTCTCCAAATCAGCTGTCTTACCCCCAGTGAAGGCTTCTCCCTTAGGAAAAGAACCTCAGTGTTCTATTCCATTCCTGCAGGAGCTGAGTGTTGCACAAACATCTTCATTCACTGACCTCACTGTGAGCGAATACCAGAGAGCTCAAGCGATGCCTGTGTTAAAAACACATCCAGGCACGGATGAAAACATCAGGCCCGTGGTGTGAGGGTGCCCAAAACGTGCTCCAACACTTTCCCCTGTCCCTGGCTTGCACAGAAATGGTGTTACATCTCAGGCCTTCAAAGGGAGTTTGCCTCCTTGTAAGGTTTTATGACACAGATGTGTTGCACACTTGGCTGGGCTGTGATCTCCTTTCATTTAATTATTCTGTTCAGAGTTTTAGAAGCAGCATGCACCTTTGCAACGTCGCTCCCATTTCCACGTTTCCTAGCAGCCTCGTGCCTAACAGCACAGCTCACAGCTCCCTCCCATTCTACCCAAGGACCACGACACCATAACATAGCACTTCAGTCTCCATACGCCAGACAAACACCATCAAGGTGAGTGAAAGGCTTTGACTGCCATCAGTGGCCTTTGGACTTCACTTTTTGAACCATACATTAAGCCTCAACCAGCCTCCCTAGGAGCCAACTGTTGCACAGCCACGACAGGTCAATGCTAAGCAATCAAAGCCAAAACCATACCTTCAGATTTGGTTTTGTCTCTCAGCCTTCATCAACTGAAGAATGTCATATTAGCAAAGGAAAAAAAAATGCATTAAAGGAAAAGCAGTAATGGAGGTCCCAGGTTTTGGCAGGCTCAGATTATGTCATTACTTCTTCTGAGATACAGAGGATGATGGAAGTTCAGCTTTTTCTCCCCTTCCCCCCAAAAAAGTTGCAAAATAGCTGATAAATGCACTCTTACCCCACATTAATTAACACAAAGGTAATGTAAGATCCTAGCAAAGATGATGCAATTTTGTTATGCATGAATTCCAGCAAGTCTGAATAAAGTCTCATCTCTGCTGTTATCCTGACCTGCCAGCACGTGCAGACATTCAACCCAAGCTTCTCTTCGCTCAGGATTTACTCTGCCACTCCAAATTCATGCATCTGTCTCCCATTTATTTTTATGAAGATATTCTTCTCGGTTTAGAACATTCCACAAACATGAGGGATTTTCTCTAAACCCATTCTTAATATTTCTTACGCATGCTTCATTTGTTACACAGCACGGCCGGCTTCGGAGCAAACCCCACCCCAGCAGCAGATATTTCCCCATGCACGCTCCTTGAGGTGCTGGGTGCAAACACAACCACTCTTTTGTTGCTTTCTTTCCACTGCCAACGTGCTCGTGGCAATGGAAGCACAGCCAGCGCCTGGTCTCACACTGCAGCAGCCAGGCAGGGAGAAGAAAAGCGGACGCACATTGATGTGACAAAGGTTGAAGTGATTTACTGACAGATCAACAGAATACATAAACTGGCATCTCCTGCAACACCAGGAACTTTAAAAAAAATAAAAGCAAGTCTCAATCAGTGCGTGATACCATTTTTTCCTCATCAGAAGACTCTACCTGACCCAGAAGAAGGAAACACAATAAAAGCCATGCAGTAATTATTGCTGGATGCTTTGTGGTTCGTACCTGAGCGATGGTCCCCAATGGCTTCAGAAATATAAAATACCATCCTAACAATCAATAGCATCTTAACAATACAAATATGTACATCAAGAGAAAAAGCAAAAACACTAGGTAGGGTAGAGACACCTGTAGTTTGTTCTATTTTTTATAGAGGGCAGAAGTATCAAATGTACAAAAGTGTTCATGACCAGGGTGGATGGGGCCCTGGGCAGCCTGATCTGGTGGCTGGCAAATCAGCCACGGCAGGAGGTTGGAACCTGGTGACCCTTGAGATCCCTTCCAACCCAAGCCATTCCATGATTCAATAAAAATAAGAGCTTTGATCTTAAAATGAGATTGTTTTTAACTTTAAAACAAACACAAACTCCATTCTAAGCCAACCTGAAATTTCGACTTCTCGCCATTCCATTCCTGACATTTTTCACGTGGGACCTCAAATACATTAACCGACAAACCCTTAACGACAGCCTTTTCCAAACAGTTGCGTTCTGCTTAATGTAACAACCGTAAACCAAATCAGAAAACTTCGCTGTCAGATGGGAAACAGACCGAAGAGAATGAGACTTGCACAAGAGAATCTGCAGCAGATTTAACAAATGACTCAGAGCTTCCACACCCTTTCGTTTACCCACAAAGCCAACCATTTCACCGTAAACCTTGTGCAGGATGATATACGAAGACCAAAACAGCAGGTATCGAGGTTTTGGCAAAGACTCAGCCAGTTTGAGAAGCTGTCCCTGTTGGTTATGAGGCTTCGTAGTTACAGATGCTGGATTATTCACTCAGAGATAACTGACACGTCCTGAAGTCAATGCCCTACCCAAACACAACCTGAAGGACTGGATTTTGCCCTTAACGCGGAGCCGCTGTGACAAACTCAACTGACCACTTCATACCTCAGTTTCCCCATTAAAACAAAAAAAAAAAATACATAAAAATCCACGGGGCAGTGCTCTCATAACAGAGGTTGGGATTTCAGGGCTCTGCGCTAATCCTCGCGCTGCCGCTGCCCCGCTGTGAAATCCTAAGGAAGTTGTTTCACATGCCGATGTGGTTTCTGGGCTCAGCACCCCGTGTTTATACAGTGTGGGTTGAATGCAAACTCGCCCTGGCAGGAGCCGTGCCTGGTGATGGGAGCAGCACCCGGAGCCGACAGACCTGATGGCAGCTCAGGCTTTGGGCACAACTGAAACACCACTGAATACTGCATGTTTCGATGGAAAGTTTGCAAACAAGGAAGGGAAAGGGTAACGATCCAGACTCTAAGCGTAATAACTGTCCTAAGCCCAGGCACAGAGATGTCACATATTTGCTTGATGACTTGTTGGTCTGTACAAATCCCATTCTGTAAGAGCCCTCTCGCTTATGACATCACCCCAGAAGTATTTGTGTGTCCGCAGGGCAGGCCCTGCTCTGCTCCTCTCCTGGCAGCTCTGCCCCTAAATCTCAATGGGGATCCAAAATAGAGGCACCACTGCAGGTACACATCCCCCCCTGTGCTTCTAAACCCTTCTTAAACCTCAGAAAGGAAACGGCTTTCAGCTCACCACAGCGCACAACTGCAACACGGGATGTTTTTCCAGCTCACTGATATTTCATAAATACCATTTGTTGTCATGTGGTTAAATTAAAAACTCAGGATATCAAACATCAAACAGTATGTTAATGTCAAGTATGCTTGAATAAATACTAAAGAGTTCAACTGACTGAAATATGTGCACTACTAGCTAATTAAGAAAGAAGCAGGTGTGAAAAAAAACCTAATTCAAGCCATTTTTTTTTTTTTATAATTAATAATGTTTACTTGTAGTTCCCCTTATAATAAGGCTCCAGTTTAACCTCCAGAGAATTCCTAGCTGTAATCCAGCTTTTTAAAGAATAATAATTGAACGCGACGTTGTTAAAAAGCAGATCGGTTTTCAAACCTGAGTAATCTGCCCGGCGTTACGTGCAGGGAGGGGTTTTGTTTTATTAACCACGAAGATTTGTGTCCATTGGATCCGCCACCAAACGATCCCAGCAAATACAAAACCCAACCGAGCCCAGCCTCCATCACACCAATACCTGCAGGGATGGGAGAAGTAACGGAGATGGGGAGGGACGTGGGCCGGTGGGATGGCTGCAAAAATCATTAACACAACAAACAGCAAGATAAGGTGGTTTCCTAATTCTGAGGCTGGGTTTTCTGGTGGGTCTGAAACTTCTCGGAGGAGCAGCGCCTCTACAACATTACAGTCCGGTTTCACGCCGGCAAGCAAAAAATAAATGAAAAACAACATTGAGGTTTTTATTTGGACGCTTTTGGCAGCAAGCACACGGCCAATCAACTGATCCAAAACTGTATTAACGTAGAATTTCTTTCCAAGAAGGCAAATGGAAGTAAAGGAGGAGAAAATGGCTACAGATGTAAAAACAGACCTGGGATATTTCATTGACATGACATATCTACTGCATTTAATTAAAAGAAGAATGTATGGGAACAATGCATCCTACTCAATCCGGGCCGGGGGAACAAAATAGGACTGGATTAGATAGGACAACTCCAATCCCCAGAGAGATTCCCATGTTTAATGGGAGCGCCACATGTTTGATATGTAGGGAAGCAAGTGGGTGTTCCTGGATTTGATCCACTATTCATCATAATACCGCAGCCTTGTTCATTCCCAGTGAGGAGGCTTAAAACCATGAAACCATATGTAGAATATTAAAAATCATTTAAAGCTAAAACGAACATTATGAAACCATGCGCTCCGGCTGAGGCTGCGGTCCAACAGCCCTCCGAGTGCTCACTGTTCCTGTTGATATGCAGGGAGTAAACGAAATCACACGCACACATGGGCACACACACACACACACCCCTTCGGTGCAGATGATGGCTGTGTGCTAACACTGCAGCGAGCTCGTTATCAATAATTGATGGGGCTTTAATACCTACAGCATCAGAGCTTTAATTTATAATTAAAGATCAGAAACTCCAGCTCTATTTTTCCCCTCCTACTATTTGGTGTTTTGACTTTCTTCTTCTTTCTGACGTTAAATTGTTTCTCAGACACAGTCAATAACTTTACTATATTCTCATTGCCATTGAATTAATCATAGCTCTGCCCTAACCACATGGAATTTAATTTCCCATAAGAGAAATGTTTACTTTGGTTTACTTTGTTGGAACTCAGCGTACTTATACAGTCTATAAAGATTTACTGTAACATATTTTGTTAAGCAACATTAAAGCCTGTGCTGACAGATCTTGTCTTACATTACTTCACTTACATTCAGACCCTTAATGCTTTTGCTGTACACCAGTGCAGCAGTAAGGCAGCAGGACTGGCTTAGATATACGCGTTTCAGAAGTCCATGAAATGCAAAAATCTCGGGGCTATATTTTTTTCTCCAGTTTATTTGTGGTCAGCTGCTCCGTACTTTGCATTAATTTTTACCACAGTCATTATAACCATTGGGATGAATGAACGCCGTGAACAGAAGAACTCTAATTCATTACTATGCATTCATTTGATCTGAAATGATTGCACAGGAGAAGCTAAAGGAAGTTTCAACTAAGGATTACTTCCCATAAAACAGTCCAGGGACAGGAATGGAAAGTTTGAGGCTTGTATCACAGAATGGCTTAGGTTGGAAGGGACCTTAAGGACCATCCTGTTCCAACCCTGCTATGGCCTGGTTGCCAGCCACCGGATCTGGTTGCCCAAAGCCCCAGTCCACCTGGCCATGGGCCCCTCCAGGGATGGGGCATTCACCCTTCTCTGGACAGCCTAGCTTAATTGTATCATTCCATCATGCCTCAGTTTTCCTGGTCCTGCTTTGCATCAGTCTGGTCCATGCACACTACAAGCACCCCGATGTGCAAACCTCTCACTCCACGTGTGCACACCCTCAGCAGGGTTTGATCATGGAGCTGGCTCAGGTAGTGCTGGGGACAACAGCACCGTGCTCCATGTGAGCATAATGTCCTGGCAGAATCCCTGTCCTCCAATGCCTCAACGCATTGGGAGCTTCTGTGCTGGAAGTGCCACTGAAGCCCATGGGAATCCTGATAGATCTGTGCCAGGGAACACTGGATTTGAGATCTCAGAAGCAGAAAATTCCCATAAATACTCAAGCACTGGAAAGCAGAACTACACATATACATTAGGCAATCCCATGACAGACTGCATTCAAACATGTTTTTCAATGTTCAGCAACAAGAACTAAAATATTTACTGTAGCACTGAGCAAATTTGGGTAGGGAATTCCACATGGTGCTGACAGGGTTTCTCCAAAGATTCAGCATATCCCGTCTGCTGGGAGCAAGGACTTTGTCATCCTGGCCTGCCCTTCTCTAGGTCATGCTTTCCCCAGATCCGAGCTGCCCAAAGGACGCGGAGGGGAAATTATGGAAAGCAGCATGATTGTGTTTGGTTCTGGTGAAATCAGACCTACTGCTAGCTGCGGATGTGAATTCAGCTCACATGCATACGCGCATGGATGGGGGTGGGAGTTGGCAGCCGGGTGGAGGAGAAAGGAAAAAGTGATTTTTTAAACTATATTTATTAAATCACTGCTGAGAACAGAGGGGGAAAGAAGAGCCTGGGAATCTGCAGCTGAGGCTCAGCTGGTGAGAAGACAAAGGGAGACCACAGTGTGTGCACACTGCAGGAAAGTCATGTAAAAGAGAAAAACCAACAAAAATATCCCCAAATTTTCACGTTTCACCTCCAAGAAACAGCACGATTTGCCTTAAAGAGATAGTACAGGAACCAGCCAGACAGTGTAACTTTCAGATGCTACCTTACCAATTCCTTCCACAGAACCAGCTCACGGGATGTCCCACCCATTTCAAACAGGACAACTCTCCTTAATTAGCTTTTGCAGTACTCGTTACCTAGGAGCATGCTAATGCAGCCCTTGGTATATCCATGGGAGCAGCTGCCTGCAGGCACTGGGGCACAAACCACAAGCCCTCTTCTCCAGGGACTGTGCCCAGTGCAACTGAACCATGGCTCCAAGGTGGCCACAAATGGGTCCCTCCTCACCTGTAGGTCCTTTGGGAAGCCTGGGCTCCCACCCTGACCTCAGCACAACCTTTTCCTTCCTGCTGTTAACCAAAGGAGCAATGCCAAATCCTCAGTCTGCATCCCACCCAGCATGGGAAGAGTGGCATTCCCTTCAAGGAAAAAGTCCTGGCTTTCTGATGGGCACCTGGGTGCTGATGAGTGGGATCACAAAAGTGCAATACCTCAGCATCACACAAGGTGGCTTCCAAAATCTGCTCCAGATATTCCCTGGACCCAATGACACACCGGGTTGTGGCTTCTCTCTGTACAAGCTTCCATTCCAGGCATGCAAACGCTGATGAGGCAGAGGAATGCTTGAACACCACAAGGTGTGATGGCAAAGCCATCATCCTTCAGCTTCACTGTTTGTAAAGGAGAACAGAAGCAGCGATCCCACAGAAAATCCCTTCAGCAGAAAGCACTCTTTAAGGGTACGATTCATTTTGAAGGCAGCACTTTAACATTTCACTTTTCACACATAATTTCTCTCATCGGTCATTACGTGCATTTTATGACAGGTGGAATGTGACCATAACTTCGCATAGAGCACAATTTACTCCTTACTCGATGCTCCCTGATTTGCCACACGATGGTGAAATCCTGCCCAGCAGACTGGGCTGTGCAAGGAGAAACTGCTGCAATGCCTCCCACCAGTTCCTGCTTTACAAACAATGTGAATAAAATGAAAAGCTTCGTGAGAGGTGGTTGGTGGTGTTTTATTTTTCAGATTTTTTTAACCTGCGGAATTCGCCACTATTTGTTCTTTTCTCCTTAGAGGTGAAACTTCTCTTTTTTCCCTTCCATGGTGCAAACATTTGGGCCCAGACATACGAGCCTGAGACGCACAGCCCGGCTGCAGGAAAACAACCCGCAGTGGGACTCCCCACTCCTTCCCCCATCTGCCTCAGCCTTCTGGGAACAGGAGCCTCTCAGAGCACCACAGAAGCAGGTGTGGGTGTATTTTAAGCAACAGAAAAATCAGTTTAATTAAACTCTCCTCGGACTTGCAAACGGCGAGCGTTGCTTTCCTTCCCCCAATAAAACAGCCCACAACAAACAGGGCTGCTCCTGGGTCAGCTCACCCCGGTTTCACACCTCTGGAAGAAAGAACACACTGCTCGAGCAGGGAGTGCAGGTGACAGCATTGCTCTTATTGGTAAAGAGAGCACCTGAAGTCCTGCACTGTGGGAGAGGAGCGCTGTGATTCTTAGGGGTGGGAAACTGAGGCCACGGTGGCTCTGGGTACTGATTTACAGACCCAGAACGGTACAGCAGGGAAGTCCAGAAGGAGTAGTTCACAAAGCAAATTATCGCAGGGAAACGGAGGGCAGGGTTTTAAATCACTCACTAAAACTGATAAGTTCATGTATGTCACGCTCAGCGGAGGTTCACGAACCAGAAAACCCTCCTGTTCTGTTCGGCACTGCCTGTAAGCCAACACACACAGGGGTGGATTTCAGAGTTATATTTGGAAAGCCATAAACAGGCAGCAGAGCCACTTTCCTTCCCAGGTCTCCCCTTTTTCTACTTGAGTTAAGGGGTAAGAATTCAGCATTTCAAGCAACTGAAAAAAATAGCTTTAGTCTCCAATGTTGCTCGAGCCAAATCTTTTCCTTTTTGCCACATCTGTCCCTTGACAAAACCCTACGAAGAGCTAAACAACGCAAAACGCTTTTGAATAGGGGTAAATATCTGCCCTCAGCTGACAAAACGCAGGGAACTGGAAGTTAAGGCTGATGGTAACAAACTGAGGCTCTCACAGATGATGAAAGGCAAAGACAAAAATGGTCTGAGCTGTAAATAACGTCTGCCAAAACTTCTCACCTCCAGGATCAAGCCCGCCTGTACGCGGATGGAAACGCGAGCACAAACACGTGATCCCACTCCTGTTGTTTAAATGCTGTTTTGTGTACTTAATTCTTACCTGGTTCATAAAGCAGATAATTTACGCCAGGGACCGGCGCTGCATCAGGGCTGAGCGCACTAACGAAGCGCCTTTATTAAGTGCTCCTTATTTACCTGGAAGACCAGAAAACCACCAGTGGAGGTGTTCGGTCTCTCAGGTAAACACGGGTTAGGTCTGCAAGAATTTAAACACCTTTTTTAAAGGCTCCTTTGGAAAAATACTGCATAGAAATGACACGGTTATTTCTCCAACGGAGCGCGATAAGCCCGGCGTTTCTTTCTTTTGGGGCTCCTTGCATTGTTTGGATGATGTTAAAGCGGCTGGAAGCCAGAAGCAGCCGTGATTTACACCTTCAGAATGGTGTAAAGGGATCGTGGTAATGGGAGAAACCCTTTGCCTTTCCTGTGTGCCTTAAAACAGCACAACCCCTCCGGCAGCCTCCGTGTCGTTTAACCCTCAAGTAGCAACCCTCAGTTAATAAAAATGATTCCTGTTTCAAGTGGGAAAGGCAGTGAGAGAACAGGATCTCCTGTACCCAACGCACGTGTTTTAAAGCTCTATTATTTATGTCTGTTGATTTCTTCAGTTAATTAAGGACTGGGGGTTTTCTCCACGTCTCGCTGATTGCACCTCATTACGGAATAGCATCTTACAAACAAAAACCCAACGCCATCCGTACCAAAACCATTCACATGAACACACTGCTGTACGTCCTCAGCAAGACGCACTGAGATCCACTAATGAAGTCACACCAAGAATGCTGGCACTCGTTTTGCAAATAGACTATCTATGCTGAGATAGCACTGTCCTTTATAACAGAAAACCATTCAGGCTCCTGCAAAAATCAGGTCTCAGTTCCTTTAAGCAGCCTTTTTTTTTTTTTTTTGTCTCCTCCAATACACAAACCAAGGCAAACACAATCAAAAATAATTTGCTCAAGCCTAATGTTAAGTTTTACTCTCAGAGTCCACAGACAGCATTACAGCATTACATACCACGCATCGGAACACAGGAGAGGGTATCTGTGCAGCACATAATAGAAAGGGCAGGTGTGCTGAGAGCGTGAATGGGGAGCAAGGAAAAACACAACCAAACCCCATAGAGGCACCCTGTACAAACTTTCAATCAAATACACCCTTCTCTCCTCAAAAGGGGATAAAAAAAAATAAAAATAAAAATCTTGGCTCGCTAACTGAAATCTTAAACTGTTGACTAAACTTTCTGTGAGTTGTATGCTCACCATACACGTTTCTGGATATTGGCAAAAAATCATAATCTGGAAGTGCTTATAAATCCTAAATTGCGACATCAGTCACAAGCAGCTAGCCTGCAATCAGCTCTGTTATTGTATGGTCTCAGGCTGTGCTTCACTACGCCGAACAATGCTTGGGAATTCGGAGAAGCAAGTGTATGATCCATAACCTCCTATGTGTCCAAATGAAAAAACTGTTGCCAAGGAAACACCCAAATATCAGAATTGAAATATAACTTGGCCCTTAATGAGCCCAAAAGGAGCTGTAGGAAGTTTACTCAAGTTCAGCGGAGATTTTGGCTAAATGTGGGGAAGACATTATTAAAAGAGATCTCAGCTCCGTGGCGGAGGCAGAAGAAACACAATGCAATCTTGCAATGTAACTGTGTTTAAAATCTTCTATTACATTTTTCTTCTCCTGGGACAACTGCAAACACCCTAAATGCCATAAAAACGGGAACGTTACTGAAAGGATGTGAAAAAGGGAAAGCACACATTTGGGGAGAAAACAAAACAAAAAGGAGGAAAACTTGTAACGTTAGCACAATGATGCAACCTTAAAAAAGAGAAAAAAAAAAAAGGTACAGTTTTCCAAGAACTGCATTTTTCTGACATCTTGTGCATATTGAGGTCCATGGAGACTTCGCATTTTCCACACTCAGCACTTTGAGGGTCAGGGAGGTCAAGGTACCAGTATTCCCGGTGGGTCGCTGGTAGTTCATCCAGAACAATCGCGCTCCCGCCCGGTCCTCCCCCCTCGTTACCAACTGACACCAGGGTAGAGAAATTGCCACAGCACCAGGAGTGAGAAATCCAGGAGATTAATCTGAGCCGCGTCTCTTTCAGCGGTTTTGTTCTTTTCAGACCCACTTCTATCAAAAAAAAAATACAAATGGAAGTTGCGACCGATTCCCACCTGAAAGTAACCCCATCCCCAGGCACCTCTGGCCCTGAGGGATGAATTGCTCCATTTCTTACAGCCTCACCCGATGCAAGATTAGGATCTCCTATAAGTACTGTAAGTCTGTTTTCTGCACCGTCCCTTCATACCTTAACTATGAATCCATACCGCAGTTTCCATCCTCTAATACATACATTTGTACGTTCCACCAATGTAATCAACAACTAATTAAATCCTGTATCATGAAAACACCCCATCTGACCCAGCTCTGAAAGAACGTTGAGCTTTGTGTGCAAAATAAGGGAGAAGAAGAACCGAATGCACGCGCATGTTTTCCTATTCACTACATAACAATTTTCACAATACGTTCCACAAGAATTCCCAGTGGAGCCAAGAAGAGCCTTCAACCCCTTGTTAGCTCCTTGATGCCATCGCTGATTTTCAAAAGGAAAAGCTTGGGCACCCTATGAAGGTGCACCTAAACACCAGCAGGCTGTGCATCTCTGCCACGTTCAGTAATGCTGGTTTCTCATGGAGGTTGGTTGGAGATTAACAGCTATCAACAAAATCCAAAACAGTAAAATCCAAAAAAAATAAAAAGCATCAAAAAGTAAATAATTATATTTTTAAAAATTACATAAAACCCAAAGACAATTACATAAAATCCCCCAAAATTACATAAAATAATTTAAAAAAAAAAAATTACATAAAATCCAAAAAAAGGAATGGATGCTTCTGCATTAAATCTGTGATTCTTAACTAATTTTCAAATGAATATCTAAATAAAAAAATAGACACCCATGCATATAAACAATATTTATTAGGAGTCACTCGTTCTTTCTGGCTCTAATGAATAAACTACTTCTCAGAATGTAAATCACACTGCATCACGTGTTTCATAAAATAAATTAATTTTTTTTTTTTCTGAATAGGATGTGGTTAAAATTGTTAAATCGTTATTGAATATAGTTCTTAAAAACCACATACAGTTTTTCCATGTTCTTTCCCCACCTCAGAATCAAATTCGGTACCGTTGAGCCAATTTGGCAGTCTCCCACCATAGGCTGCTATTAAACACTATTCAAGTGCTAAGCTTTCTGACTTCCATAAAGGTTTGTAGGCCCCAATAGATGCCGAATGGCAAGCTGACATCTTTAGAAGCACTCATAACATTCTGGGCAAGAGACTTAGGAAAATGACATAAAGGGGGAGTTTGCTGAAAAAATATACAGCCTGCTTCAGCTGAACATGGTATTATTTGGGTCTGATGCCTCACATTTTCTTTTGTTTATTAGTTATTCTGATCTATTTTCCACTGCTTGGGAATTCCACGGTTTCGTATAGTTGAAAGAAAAGTTCACAGGAAAAAAGAAAAATATTAATTCTCACTTAGGAAACATCCTTACTGAAAACATAAGGCCTGGTTTCCAGTCCTTACAGTTCTGTGGCGATAAGCAGCAGTTTTAAGAAGGAAGAAGGAACAAAAAAAGGGATGGTTGTTGCATTCTCTGCAGATTCTGTAAATATTTTATGAACGGATACCTCAGAGCAAAGTATCAAGACAAAAATTCCCTGTAATTATTGGTCTGACACGCTGGGTGAGGATTTGGACTTTGCCACAAGACCTCAATGCAAAGGACCCGCCGACATCGGCTTGTAGGGCCATGAAGGGGATTTCTTTGGGTGCCACCTTTTAAGCTCGGGTATTAAGCCACAGCTTCTGGTAAATTTACCCCATGGTAAGCAATTCCAGATGAGCTCCAGTGACAGGATTCAGTCTCAAGGTAGTTATTCACTGCACGTGAAAGTCTCCCGTTCCCAGGACTGGGTTGTTTTCTGACTGATATCCAATTAGGGAATAGGGGAAAGAGGCATTTCCAGGGCTGGAGTAGAACAAAGTAAGGCAGAGCAGCACCAAACTGATAGCCACCATCACAGCCAGCACTTTCTGTTCAGTAACAAGATAGGCTGGGAAGGGTTTGGGTTGAAAACAGAATAACTCAGGTTGTCCTAAATAGCCACAGAGTAGAGCAGGACCGGGATTTCATTCATGTAACTGCTTCAGAACGAACTATGCAAAATCCTTGTGTGTTCTGAGATTGAACTTTTAGCCCATTTGGGATCTTTGTTACCAATAAATTACCAATACATTACATTGCATCAGCACAGAACCTCAGCAACCCAGACACACACTGCACCACAATAACCATTTCATAGACTGGAAAGCTAAAGAGCTTCCAAAAGCGACCTGAATAACCCCAAGTCACTGAGGAAGCTCATGACAAAGTACTGAGTTGAAACCAGGCCACACGAGCATTAAATTTTAAATTAAGACACAGAATAACTCTTCCTCTTCCCCACCAGATAAAATTGCCAGTCCCATCAAACCAAGTACCGACCTCTGACAAACTCCAGTGCCTTGTGGCACCTTCATGGGGCCATGGAATGGTTTGAGCTGGAAGGGGCCATTAAAGGCCATGTGGTCCAACTCTGCAGTGTGCAGGGACAGCCACAGCTCCATCAGTGCTCAGAGCCCTGCCAGCCTGACTGCGGGTATCTCAAGGGATGGGGCATCCACCGCCTCTCTGGGGAACATCATCAACAGCTTCTTCCTTACATCCAGTCTAAATCTCCCCTCTTTGAGTTTGAAACCATTTCCTCTTGCCCTGTGACAACAAACCCTGCCCAAGAGTCTGTCTCCTTTATCTTTCTAACTCACCCATGAGCTTTGGCACTGGCTAAGGAGGAAGCAGACCGGGATGCTAAACAGAAAGAAGGACCAGGAGTAAACCTGCACCTCTCCTCTCGCTCCCATTCACCTGCCCTTCTCTCTCCATAAAGAGAAAGCTTGATACAGACAGACAGACGTGCCAGAGAGAAACCGAGACGCATTTGCCTGAAGCTAAACAAGAGTCAGGCCTGCAGGAGCTTTAAAGCACACAAAGCAGTGCTCCTTTCAAGCAGCAGCAGCAGGCCACATTTCCTTTTTATGACTGCTAAATGCCTGGCTTTCTCCCTAAGCAATTTACAGTGCAGCCACATGTCAAGATGGCTGGTGGGAACCAAGATGCTCCAAGTTACTCAAAATAGATCAGGGATTCTACTGACAGATGCCTTTGGTATTTGCCTGGCTAATTTGCTTTTATTACAGTGAACAAGGTTGCTGTTAAACGTTTGCTGACTACTTTGCATTTATAATGGAGAAGCTTCTATAGGTGTCTGCAGAACTGTGTCTACCTTTGTGACAGTGGGGGATCTTATCCTCGTTTGTATTAGACTACTTTCATCAGGATAGGGGTGAGTGTTTTTAATCCTACTTCACTTGAATTACAGCAGATGCTTTATTTAAGAGCTCCTCACTGCCTACAGGTAACACATCTGCACAAAGCCTTTTGTACTCAGCTGCTTTCATTAGGCAGAAAAGTTGTTGCACGCATCTCCGCTCATACTTAAAGCTTTCTACATCCATAGACCATTCCCAACAAGAATTCAATGCAAAGCAACCCTTCGCAAATATTTGCAAAGCAACTTACGTGCAGCTGGCAATATGCTGCACAAACACCGGCTGTCCGCTGGGTTTCCTACTCACACTCATAAGCTAACAATACCAAGGAAGAAAGAAGGAAGAGGAAGTCAACCCATGCAGTATCAGGATGGCAGGGTGGCTCATCACAGAGGTTGGTGTTAAAGGTTATTTTGATAAAAAGGCTGAAGGAACTTTTCTGAGTTCCCGTGGGTGTTTAGAAGCTGGGAACGGGAAACAAGGATTAAAGAAAAAGCCCATGGAGACCACAGAAACGGATAACAGCAGTGAATGGTAAGAAGCAGCTCTGGATGCAGCAAAAGGGCATGGTGAAATGGAAGAGGCGCTGCACAAGAGTCACATAGAATGAGGAATGGTTTTCAAACCCAGAATGACACAGGGTTACAATGATGGGAATGGCTTCTGTTGTCTATGGAGGACAAAAAGCTGTACCAACCCACGTGTGAAAGGGCCATGACTCAAAATGGGAAAGAAAGAGCTCTGCTTTAAAGAGGGATCTGCAACAACAGCGAGACAGCAGCATGCAATGCAAAACAAAGGTGAAAAGAGAAAACCTGAAGATTATATTGAGAGAAGAGGCACAAAGGACCAAGGGAAGAATATTGCCTGGAGTTACTGAGAACCAGGAAGCCAAGATTTGCCTGCTATTCATTAAGGTAAACAAGCAACAAAAAAACATCTCAGGAAAGAGCACAGAATAAAGTCAGATGGTCAGATTTATCTTGCACAGCTACAACTATGGGCATTAAAAGCTATGGCAACAAATGTTGTCAACTAGCATAGGTAAGAGAAAGAGGGAATACTTGAATAAAGTACAGAAGAGGATCGGGTAAGTTGAAAGCAACATCGGAACAAAGTCAAACTCTGGAAGGCCACTCTAGGAAATGAAGACTAAAAAAGTTAGATTGGCAAAACATAATGAGGATAAAGATTACGCAGAGGGGAACTGTTGGAGAACAGTTCTACCAAGTTTGATCACACAGCACGTAGCAGGTGGAATCAACAAGCAGCCAAACAACTGAATCCATTAACTCCTACACCCTGCTGGGCGGCAGGGAAAGTTTCTTAATCCGTATTTAACAGATGGGGAAACCTAAGCCAAAGATCCAGCCCTCTCTTTCTCACTCCCAAGTCACAGCAGACCTGTCTGTTCCCTTATGTTCTTTCCTTGAACACAATACACGACCCTCGGTGAAACACAGCATGCTGAGAGCCCTGATTTCCAGATTTCTGCTGTTCCAGTGCAACAACAGGACCCCAGAACCACAGGCAGCAGCTCACTTTCCAGCACAACCCGCAGCAGCAGAGCTAAGCACACGTCTTACATGCCTGCAGGATCAAGGCTCAGTCAGTAATTGCCCTTTTTCACAAATACTGCTGTACATGTTAATCAATAGGAAAACCCCAATGCATTACAAGTGTTAGATGCGCTACCTCCCTCATCCAAAGTAAAAATCTCTTAATGGTCTCAAAGTCTCAATTCCCTACAGACGTTTGGAGCTCTCTGTCTGATCGCAGTGATGCCTGCATCACCCTGCACTGCAAAGGAGGCTCAAGCCATCACAGCGTGCAAAGCTTTTGACAAAAGGGCTTTCCAACATCATTTTACATCACCTTTGAGGTTTCACAGCTCATAGAGAGCAGGTCTTACTCTCATTTAAGGGGGAGGAAAGCAGCTAAGGTTTCTGGGGGCAAATCCAGCTAAAGAACATTCAAATAGTTCGTCCAGGCAAGCACAAAACTGCATCTCAGGGCAGGAAAGGGTGAACGTGGGTATCAGTGGAACAGCAGTTAAGTAAATACAGAAACTGCCATGATAAATCAGAGAGATCATCACTAGTCCTATCCAAAGAGAGTTTATTTATTCTTAACATTTAATCTAACATTAGAATAATGCCAGGAACAGAAGAATATTATGGTGTGTCATACTTAGCCCCAAGAAAACCACGTGGCAGGGGAAGGTCATGGGTTAACTATGCATTCCGCTCAGAAAAAGGTCTACCTACCAACGTGCTGAATCCAAAGTTCTGTCCAACACCCTCCACCTTGGAGGATGGGATCAGAGATGGGGAAACATCATCAACAAACTGGCCTCAGAGCTAAAACAAAATCTGACTTTGAATGTGAAGCAAACCAAGGCTTGTATTCCAAGCTCAGCGACAGAGGCACAGCAGCCTGCATTCACACAGCTGCACGCTGACAGCAAAGGAGGTGGTGGTGTGTCTGCAGGAGGTTACTCAGACCTGGCCCTGCACCTCACATTGCCATTCATCACAGACACCAATTTTCACAGCAGTAAAGGGAGCACATCAATATTTGGCCTGAAGGTGACAGTGCGAAGCTTACTGACTTCAGCTAGCCACAAGACACCCCATGGCTACTTTATTACTGTTTGCAATGCACCAGCTGCAGGAGCCAAAGGCAGGGAGCTGCCTGGATGGGGCACTTGGCCACGGACGCCCCAAAAATCTGCACAGCTGAAGCAGACATACACAGAGACCACTTCTCAAAATCAAAGATATCCTTCCCCCCAAAAATCCCTTCTGAACACCAGGGCTGCCATCTCCTTTCTTCCCCCAGACCAAACCCTCACCCTACTGATGGCACATTTGCAGGGTTTGACCCTTTCCTGATCTTCTCTTGCAAATATTAAACATTGGTGGGTCCTCTCCCTTTACTCTGACCTGTACATCAGCCAAAGAAAAAGGAATGGCTATGGAAAAAAATGCCACAATAGAAGAAGACAAGGAAGTAGATTAATTTACGCAAAGCTTTGTTTATACTTTAAAAAACAACAACAAATGCAAACACCTTTCTCTGATGGAAACTGTGTTTAAAGTCATGGAAGTGGATACTTCACCCACGAAAAGAAAGCAGGGGTGTACACTTGTTTGTGTGCATGATTAGAAGAAGAAAAATTACAGCTATGAGTAATGTGCACTGATACGTGCTAAGTAAAAGCAAAACCCTCATTTCCTCCTCTGCACTGAAATAAAGTCAGACGCTCCCAGTCCCTGGGGTGCCACCCCCATGGACCACCAAAAGAAAGCAGAACAAAGGAGGCTCACTTAGACCTCGCTCAAGGAAAATATCTTGTTTACAGATCATCAGGATTCTGAGAGGAAGGCAGCAGCTGAAAAAAAAAAAAGAAAAATCTATGTATTGCTGAGGAGTTGTGGAGGGGGAGATGTTTGTTTCTGTGGTCTTGCTTTGTAGGCGAGAATGGGGCAAGGGAGGAGAAGGAAAATTCAGACAACTTCATCCAGCAAAAGCAATCAGAGAGGCTGCTCATAACGTTGCTAAAAAGAAGAAAATATTAACATTTCACGAGTTCCCCTCGTGGCCTCCCTTGCTCCTCCTCCCCCATCAAAAATTCATAAAGGGAATCAGCATTCTTTACCGAATGGGTCCCTGAGGTGCCATAGACCTTGTTGGAGAGAAAGGCTATAAATATCGAATTATACACCTCATGGGAAGAAAGGGTTGAAGATTCAGCTTCAAACCCACTGCGCTGTTCCCAAGGGAACTCCAGCCAGACTCGAGGTCCAGCGGGGCAAGGAAATGGGTCAAGTGTGTCAATTTTGGGATCGCCGACCTCTGACACCTCTAACGATGCCCGCAGTCCACCTCCTTGACGTCCTGCTGCCCCCTGCACCCCAAGATTTCCAAAGTTCCTTCAGGTACGAAATAAATCATGGAGTCAAGCAGCGCAGGGAGGCTGTGCTGAAGGCTCTGGCCCATGGAAGTGGGTGCAGCGTGCAAATTTTCACATCTCCTTCACTCATCTCTACACACTGCAATCCAGTAGAACTAAGGGACAACTGTGTTCTCCCCATCAAGTCTTCTGCATAGGTTCTGTTCTAAAGCCCATGTTATTTGACCATGCAGTGCCCAAAACCAAGCAGCAGACATTTTCAGTGCCTAACATAGATAGATGTTAAACAGTTATAAAGCTAAACAAATGTTCCCTGTTGACATGCAGGAGGTTGGAAGAGCTGCGTAGAGCTCAGCAATGGGCATCTCCACAACCTGCCCTCTCCCCACATTCTTCCCATCTCCAGCTCAAGCTGGTGGTAGCAATAGCTGCCCACTTCCAGCAGAAAACAGATAGGAAAGCAAACTGCTGGCCACAGGCCATGCCCATGGCAAAACAACCTGGATCACTGCAGTTCATCGCATCTTTAGGTATTCTTAGGAAAATGTGGGTGAAGGAATATCTCCAAGAAGCACCAGTAGGAGCAAGAATTACTTTGCCTCCGATGGAAATGCAGCTACTTATGGACTGGAATGCATTTAAAACAGGTTAGGTCATACCACGCAGGACAGATGTTATTCAATAATCTCATAAGGAATCATAGGTAGGAAAACACAGTGACCCAGTTCCTAAATTGGACTCTGGCTAGAGCATCAGTGCCAGCATTTCCTCTTCCAAAATAAACCATCATAAGATCATAATGCCACAATGTATTTTCAGCATAAAATAAAAATAAAACAGGGCTTAGCAAGTTTCAGTTCCATGGAAATGTATTAAAAAAAAAAAAAAGTCTACATGAAACCTGTTTTCCACCAAGTCAATCACCACCCAGTCAAGCAGCGGGTGTCAGACGTTGGGTTTGTTTCCTTGGTGTCTGACCACGGGATTTTCTGAAGAAATGACACAAGATTGAGGTTCTATGGCCACATAAAGACAGCACTAAGATCTTGGCCCACAGCTGCAGCCCAGTCCTAATGTAGGAAATAGGACAACACTTTGAGAAAGGCCTCATTCAATCAAATGAATTACACAGGAAAATTCGTCACAGCGAGGTACATCAGACAGAACATTACATCTCAAACACTGGGTTCCATTCCCAGTGGTGCTACAGAGTCCTAGCACAGACAAGTGAACGAAACCCACAGTTCCAGTTCAGATCCTCAAAGCCTAATCCTCATAACAGCTGGACTTCCCCAATACCAGCCCAACATAAGTAATCAAGACTAACAAGCAACAGCCTTTTGTGGCTGTAATATATAAATATACACATGCATATGCTTGAAAAAAATGGAAGTCTGTTTGTTACTCTTTAAAATCTTCTGCAGTGCAGCTCTCCTCCTGTGAACTGATTTATCCCTCGAGCAAGAAAAGTTCTGAGCCCTCAATGAAGCATCCCTGTACTGCTGAAAGGAAACGTGCCTCTATATTGGGGTACGTTGAGTTACAGGAGGGCTGTCTAATCAGTGGATATACAGATGCTATAATTATGGAATAAACAAGAGAGCGTGGCTAAGCAGGTTATTATACCAAAAAAAGAATAGATAGAGTACTTACCCATGTCCTGGGCTCACTGTAAAACTCCAAAGGAGGGATCTCCAGAAGAAATCCTCCCCCAGCAGCAGCTCAGACTACCACTCTTAAATGGCTCTAGGAGAGGTGCAGTGCAGGTGAATTGCCCTCACCTGTGCTCGCAGGGCTGGCTCACTGCTCGCCTCAGGTGATCAATCAGAGGTTCAGGCCGTCATTCAGCAGTTCCCATACAAGGGCAGACTTGACTTCCCAAGAAAGATGAATTCCAATTATAGAGGTAAAAATCATTCTAAGCCCCCAAGAAATAAACCGAGCTAGAAAGGGTTCTTGCCCTCGCAGCCCTCCATCCCCAATTTGGACGGACTGTCTCATTAGATTCTGCTGAAACCTCTCAGCTAGGCTGGCTCATATATGAGTATAAATCCCATTTATCCCCTGCCTCGAGGGAAACCAGGTTCCTTTGGATAAGCAGGGTTAGAAGAGATGGGAATTGCAAGGCTCCCAGCACAGAAAAGGCCGTGGTCCAGGTCTCCACCCCTGAGGCCCAGTATAGAGAAGACCAAAAGGCTCTGCTGACTAGCCAGATTTTTAAGGGACTCTGCTCTAAGGAGGAAAAGAATTTGTGGGCACACAGACTTGCACGCACACAGCGATCCCAAGGTTACAGCTAAAAATCCGTTAACCCCCTTGCTTCCAATTTTAGTGAAACACCGAGGAAAATCAGATGACACTTGGTCCTGCTGTAAGCTGTTTATTCCCAAAGTGGGCACAAGAGATGCTGTAGGCAGACAAATATATTGGCTCACCTCAAGGCTACCTCTAGTGACCTCTCATCATTCTCAGACCACCAGCAATACCTTACTTACTTCTATGGCAACTCCTACTGCCTTTATGCACTCAGATGGATGGCTCTACACACAGTTTCTGAGCTTGCTCAGTTTTTCTTTTTGTAAAGAAACACTGGAGAATGGTTTATGCAGTTGAAAGCATCAGGTTATTAGCACATCTGTGGGGGAATTGTTCTCTCAACACCAGAAGGAAAAAGCTCACCAAATTCATCACCATCACTTCTCCTGTCATTTCCCAGCCCAGAAGCTGAAATTTTTATCCCACGTCCAGCGTTTACATCCGAGTCCCATATAACATTATGCCTTGATGCAACCCCCCACCTCAGGGGAAAAAAGCACTTTATGGCACCCGTCAGCATTCATAGCTCACAAACAGCCCTGTGCACCCACCTGCATCGCAGCTATTTGTGCACAAGTGATCCAAATCCAGTGTCCCACGTGTCACTCACACAGCCTAGAGGTGGGATAAGGCATATTTTGGATGCCTCAACTCATCCTGCTTACAACATGAAACCACTCACCCCATCCCTTAATTTATAAAGAAATGTTTAAATACCAGAGGTCAGAGCTTTAATGAGACACTTTGTCACAGAGCCCCTTCTCAGACCTCCAGCCACAAATCCATAGCCTGGCACCTAATCAAAAGGACTCTCATCTACTCATAACCTCATCATCTACCAACGTAGAGCATTGGAGCAATGGTATTCACCCAAAGATTGTGGAGAGCTTTTCTTATCATTTGTTTTGCTTGTGATCAGAGCCCCATTTTAAGACCAACATTTACGAAAACTCATCTTGCCGTGGACAATTCATAACTGCCCTGTTTTCTTCTCTCTTGCTTGTAACACTTCCCATGTTGCATTTTCAGACTGTCATTAAATGTCCTTTTTATTGCTCCCTCATTGTAAGTACCTGAGTATTAACCAGGGCTTTGAGATTTACAGCCTATTTTAAACTCAGATAACGATGTTTAATTTGTTATTGGCTGTGTAAAGGTTAACAAAGAAATAACTCAAACTATTAGCAAAGGAATAACGCATTACGACGGGGCAATTAAGAGCTATATCTGGCACTGCATGAGAAGATTGATCTCATTTCAAATGGAGCCTGATGATCTGGATTCACACCCCATGAAGCATGAGGGTGGCCTGGAAGCTCATCCCTTACCTCCTTTATGTATCACCAAGCTGGGTTTCAGCAAGGATCTCACCTGAGTAAAATGCTGTCAGCCAAATGCTTCCAACTCCACCTGTATGGTTGGAAATAAGTTCCTGCCTGGTGCAGTTCAGACTGCTTGCTTCCTTTTTTGAGGCTCACCTCTCCCAAAGCACAGCTGGGAGAGTGCAATAAGCAGCACTAACCTGGGCTGCCTGCCTGTGAAAGCTGCCTTGCTTGGCTGAAACACATCTTCAGCAGCACAGCGAGCTCAGCCTTCACCCACAACAGAGCAAGACACAGGCATGCATCTCACACCACCACCTCCACAGTGACAAAGAGGCACCATCTGAAATTAATGTACCAGAAACCAACACAAATCAAAGGCCTAAGTGAGAAGACTTAAGCTGATTTTATAGTACTGCTGCCACTGTACTCTAAGGTCTTGCTTTTAAACATCACGGTTGTGGGCCTCTGCTCATCATGTGGTGTTTTGTTTTGGTTGCTGCGAAGGTTTTGGTGGCAGTGGTGTTTATTGCATTCGAAGTTGTTGCACGCTTACAATTGTTCTCATGTAGTTAAATCCCTTTTTTGCCTCATTCAGGCTGTTGGGCAATCACCGGAAACAATTTTTGGAAGAGTTGAGGAGAAGTTATTGGATGTGGCCCAATGCTTTTGGAAAAACAGAGAAGAAAATATGCAAAATTCATGGAAGAAAGACAAGCAGATGCTGCTTGAAAAGATGGTTTTATTCTTGTGTCAACAAATTAGTACTTGAGCAGCCAAAAAGCCCACACAGAGGTAACATAAGCAAATGTGTCCTTAAGACATTCAAGAGAAAACACAAACACTCCCTGTAGGATCTACACTAGAAGGCACACCATTAAGACTCTACTTAGCAATGCACTTGAGACCAATTCCTATAAACTTTGGACCAATGCAGTGGGAAGGCCGGGTATAAAGCAAAGCCAGGCTTGAACTTCTGCAGCTGATCTATATTTTTGAACAAATCCATGCATTTAGAAGAAATTCCAAGCCACCTTCCACGGGGCTGAAACAACTTTGGCTTGAAGAACACTGACTTCACTTATTTCAATACTTATTCAACATTGCAGTCAAGAGCTAATTCATTTAGTCTTCCTCACAACTGTCTGGGATGGGAATGGACCTCCAGGTGATATAAAATGGAAAGCAGCCTCCACAGTTCTATTTCCACCAAACACAGGTCTAACATTCTTTTTTAAAATCCCTGTATTCATTTTATTTTCCTACCTGCGAGCCCCATCTCTGTATCTTCTCTGACACCTCTGCCCAAATTTTACATTTCTTGGCTTGAGATTTTCACAAACATCCGGGTTGGATGCTTTTCCTGTATGATTTTAATATCAGTTCCATGCAATCCTATTAAGCACTACAGAACCTTCCCATCCTACGCTCCCAACAACTTTCTTGCTTTTTTTCCCCCCCTCTCCTCCTAACTCTTACCACATGTTGTAAAGGCCAGGCATGAATCAGACAAAGCTCCTTAAGCAGCAGGGAAGGGAGGGAGGAGGTAATCAGAGTTCCTTTATCAGCTAAAAGAGGGGCAATTCCAGTGCTACATCTCATAGCAGCAGAGAATGGCAGTGATACAGCTACACCCATTAAATAAAAGTCCTGCCAAGAGGCTGAAAATTGAGGGCCGACAAGAAGCTCATAAAAGCAGTCCAAAAAAAATGGAGAACTTGCTCATTTATTGGCCAGTAAATTTCTAGTGGGTCATATCCTAAATGACAAACAGCTGATGGGTTTAGATGCAGGGGGTCCTGGATGCTCTCAAATCAGCGCCATGCATGGTGAGGACAAGGTGGTCTTACAAACCACGTAACACTCCTATACTGAAACATGGCTCAAGGCCATGGAGTGGTTTCTATCTGCTCCCTCCCATCACATTTATTGTTTTGTTTGCTCAACTTGGTCCTGCATTCTGTTGTGCAGAGGACACCTTTCAGCAGCAGTGCCAAATAACAAAGGCTTGGGTCATGAGCATTGGCACATCCAACAGGATATTTGGCCTTTCAAATCCTACCTTGCCCTGGGTGATGGGCTCTCCTAGAAAGTCCTGCAGTGAATGACTACAGAGCTACTGATCAGTATCAGAACTCACCAAGCATTTGGTTCTGCCCTTCCTGAAACAAAGGTCTCTATTCTCAATATTGCACACGTACAAAATACTTGAAAACAGATAATCTCATGTATTCTGCAATTCCAACTGGGAAGGACTGCCAAAAGCCAACTACACCTCAAATAACACTATTTCATCCTGTCTTTTTCTGAGGTCTTTACATTTGATTTAGTATCTTGCTTTGCTACAAGTATGATAGAGCATGTTCCTACTTCACAGTATGCGTTATTTTCTTATTCTTTTACGTTACTTTTCCTATTTATTTTTACACCGTTCCCCCTTGGATGAAACCCACAGCCCATTATGCAACAGGCATCTATCAAAAGCTTCAGGCTGGAGAGGATTTTTGTCCCACTCATTTCTCCCCCACGTAAACATATTTCAACTCTCAGAAACACTTTCCAGCTATGCCTTCATATATTTCTGTATATTCCACATATAAAGTTATTGGCCCCTAATTTCAACCAACATCTAGCCCATTTCAAGTCAGCACCGCTGGGGTCAATGGCCAGCTCAGGTCCACAGTTTAAGTGCAAGTGATGATTTTTGGATTATGAAATGTAATTCAGGTGATATTAGTTACCACAGTGGTCAGAAAATCCCCAGGAAATAGAATCATCTGGATGGATTTCCTGCAGAGCCAGCTCGAATATCGCTGCAACACATTTGCAAGCGCTGATGGATCCAGGAGGACTTACTGACTTAGCTGTGTACCACACAGAAGACACAGAGCGGGCTCAGGTCCAAATGCTGGACTGTCACATCCTGCCAGCCCTGTATCCAAGGCAGTACGTCCTTTCTGATCTGGAAATTATGATGCAGAAGTACACGAAGCTCTGCCTGGAACCAATGCAGGCGTGTAAGCAATGCGTTTAACGCCGCTTCCAGCTCCCTGCAGTCCTTGGCCCAGCAGGGCTTCTGAGCTCTGCGCTAACGGAACAGCTTACGAGCAATCCAGATAACCTCCCTCCCACATCCGAGAAAGAACCACAGACAGCGCTGTATTAAAAAGACAAACTGCCAATCCCTTGATTAAAGGAGAACACAAAACATGACACTGAAACGCATCCAGCAGCAGGAGCTGCCCCAACAGCTGGCTCTGCTGTGTACCACGTTCCTCCCCAAGGCTGCAAGCTGCACAAAAAGAGCACAAAAAAGGGTTTTTTTTTTTTGCTGCTTCTAGGACATCGGTGTTTAAAAAATATATATCTATCTATTGATGAACTACTTTGTCATTGTTAACAGCATTGCTGACAAACTCACAGCAGGCCCACTGAGAGGAAGACAGCAGCACGTCTACTGAATGCCTCTTGTAGCTGAGACATGTGCTCTGAATTAGGCAAGGTGTGTAAATTATGACAGCCAGAGCTCTTCAGAGAGTGCCCAGGTCTGAAGGAGCCCAGCAGACTTTTGTTGTTGCTGCTGCATTTCCCCCTAGTCCTTCTCTCAAAAGAAATCTCGGCTCCTTGGAGAGAGCATTAACTGGCTCCAGCTCCTCAAGTGTCATTTGACAGAAATAAAATTGAAACGCTAAAAAGAAACTCCGGTTTCCTTTCTTTCTTGCATTCATTATTTTATTCTCTTTAACTACAGAGAACCTCAGAGGAGAAACAACAACGGCTCTGGGCTGGGGGAGGAGAAAGGATGAGATAGGCAACCGAAATGCAAGGTTTCCTTGATAGAAAATCACGTTTGAGAGCAGCAGCCTGGGAAGAGCTCACCTGCAACACCAGGTGGATCCAGGGATGCCCCTACAGCACAGCATCACTCAATGTCAATCACCACATCACTGCAAGGACGTTGGGTTACTAAAAACATAACAGTGGAAGACACCTGGAAAGGATTTGGGTTCCTCTCCTGCCATCATGCCTGAGTGCACTCAGAACAGTGGTATTTGCAGAGATGTGCCAGTCCTCAGGAGCAGGAGGAGTAAGACACAAAGCTGCAGGCTGGTTGTTTACCCACGTAAAACAACCTAGAGGAAGAAGCACAGCATTCTGCTGACAACACACAGCAAACAGATGGGGTAAATGGAAGCAGGCTGATTGTTCTAAGAAAGGCAGATTGGTCTGAGCGAACCCTCAGACGTCAGCTGTGTTGATCCATTTCAGCCCTTGGGCCACACATAGCTGTCAAAATAAAGACTGGCAGCCTGGAGAAGGAGCCCAGGCTGTAACACAGCAGTGAAGAACCAGGGTTAAACCCAAACTTCTTGTCACAAGGACCTTCAGGTTGGGACATTCCTCGAATGCCCAGCACGTTCTCTTGTTCTACTCTTTACATTCCAAAGGCACAGATCAAAGCCTGAATGGCAGATGAACGTTGGCACTCTGATGCTGGCCACTTTACACATTCAAAAGCAAAACCCATTAACCTAATTCAAAGGTGGTAAATAAAAAGGTTCTTAATTAAGATGTCCTGAAAGCAGAGCCAGCCACTCGTGAAAGGAAAAAAATACACTTTTCAGATTTATTTTTTAAAGCTATGAAAGATGCTAATTAAATTCACTGGAGAAACACTGTTAATCAATCCCACCTCATCTCCCACAGTTTTGTCTTCTTTTTGTCTGTGGATCTCAAGACCTTTTCAGATACTCTACCCTAAAAAAAAGATCTGAAACTGTTATCACAGTTATCTCCATTATTAGTTATGCTCCTTCCAGGAAATATTTTGACCTCAAGTCCTGTAATACAAATGCTCATCATCATCTAAGCATTTCTTGGCAGGGAAAAAAGTGTTGTGATTTTTTTTCCTTCCAATAATTGAAAATACACTTTCCAGTCTCAAGAGCTTCTCGTTGAGAAAGGAAACTTGCATAAAGAGTCTAAAAATTAATGCTTGCAAACAAACAAACAACAAAAAAAGAAAGCAGCAACCAACTTTCCAATCATTGCTAATTACTATAATTATAATGCATTTGAAGTTTGCCCCACAACAGCCCAACTAGAGGGATATTATTTCTTGAAAAAGATTTAATGAAAGATTTAATGAAAGATTTAACAAAACAAAACATCATTTCCTCCTTCTGTTGAGCTAGACCTCGTGTTTTTTGGCTCTGGAAATATTTGTGCCTCTGTTCCTTTCAGTGTGGCAGTGTGTGGGAGGACCGGGGGGGTTTTGTGTGCAGCGCTATAATCACGGTCATTCAGTCCCATTCTGCTGCGATGCTCAGAAATGTCCTCATTTTGAAATAATTAGTCCTTTATTGCAGGGAAAATTAACCAAATGAAACTTTATCAGCTGTTTAATTAATACTCAGCTTGCCAGTGCTTTTTGCCAGAGAGCACTGTGTTGGATTTGTTCATCCCTTTGCTACCGTGAGCAGCGAGCTCCAAGAGCCAGCTCGTGTCCAGCGAGGTACATCAGCTCACACTGAGATGTCCTTAGAGGAGGAGAGAAGGAGATGCTGTGTAGCTGAGAGGCTAACACTCATCAGTCGAGGTTGCTGGCATCAACCCCACCGATTCACCTGCTGAAGGAGTCCCCCCCCTGCAGTCAGCCCTCGGGCATCACCTGAGTCACAGGGACCTGGAGATCTCCCCAGACCAGTGACTCAGACACAGAGCACTCCTTCCAATATGGCATCATCTTATTTACAACCTTCTCTGTTCCAGGCTTGAATACATCAGGTACACCCACCTGGGAACTCTGAGTCACTCCTCCTTTGGGATGGAACAACAGAGCGCTGCGGTCTGACAGCAGAGAGGTGTGAACCAGCCCTGATGCACATCCCAGGCACAGTCAGATTTGGGGGATGACTTCTTACAGCAGGAGGTCACAGTGCATTCACATCCTTCCTTCTGAAATCATATCCTGCCTTCCCTGACACAACAGATGGGCTATGGCATTCCTACCTGCTCACCAGCACAGTTTGCAAGCCCCCAGTAACATCCCCCAGAACATTGCCAGTGGCTTCCTATGCTCACTGCAGCTTTAAGCCCTGGGACTTAAAGCCATTGTGGTCTATCAACCTCAGCTGTCCCATGAAACAAGATCGAGTTTTTCATATGTTCAAATTGCAATTAAAAAAAAAAATAATAACACTTTCATATTGTTTTTATTTCACATCTTTCTTCCTCTTTGTTAACTGAGTGCTTCCAATGGAACACAATCAACCTTGGCTACTGCAACTGAAATAAAGACCTGAGACATTAAATAACTGGGTAAGATTAGAAGAGGAAGCTGCATGAGATATGAAGATGACAGCAGAACTCTTCCTGGCTTCTCCTCTTCCAGTTATTCCAAAACTTCCCCTGCTAAACAGTGACCAGGACTCCCATCTCTTCAGAGAGCACAGCCACATCCTACAGAATGAGTCTTATTAACAGCCAGACTTAACATTTACCTACTGAATCTATCGGCACTGCAGCCACCTTAGTGCTAAGAGGGAAAACACAGAAACTGACACCAGAAATGCTGCAATGCCAAGCAACTGGTCAAGTGGGCTTGTGCAGGAGGAGGCCAAGCTGCAGCTTCACAGGGGGAGCTGAAAAGAGCTCAGCTCAGCACTTCTTGCTGGCACTGGTTCATGAATCACAAGAAGGCTGCTGAGAACCAGCACTGAATATTATTGGCATTACACAGCCGGGAGGAAGGGAGAGGGGGGTAGAGGGAGGCTTAGAAAGAGAAGTGGGAATGAGAGCCCATTCAACAGATGGGTTATCCGTGCAAAGGGCAGAAAAGTCATCAGGCAGGGATTCCTCAATGCAAGTGGTCAAAATCGGGGCCAAGAGACAGAACTTGGCAATCCAAAGTCCCTACAAAGAGAGCCCCAAAAAGCAGCACAGCACGTGGGTGACAAAGGATGACGCCAGGCTCTGGGAAAACTCAGGCACCATCCAACTCACCAGGCTGCTACAGAAGGTGAAGGGAAATGCAATATCACTATTGTCTAGCCATAACTCCATAACTCCATAAACACAACCCGACTTCACAAATTCTTGAAGGAAGGGGGGGGGGGGGGGAAGCAAGTGCCTGCTGTTATTGGTCTAATGAGCTAACTCTGAAATATGAGCTAAAGACAGCTCCCTAGCGGCTGCTGACTACTCCACGAACTGAGAGGAAACCTCCTTCAGAGTCCATCAGTGCAAAGCGTTGCTGACAGCTTGGGACTACACAACACACAGATTTATTTCACAGACAGGAATTTAGCACCCCGAGCTGGCCTCCTGCTTAGCAGAGAAGGTGTTAAAATCCAACCACGTAGAGCCTCCCCCCATTTTCTTCCCTGACCCCCCCCCCCCCCCAAACAAAGCATGCATTGGGTCACCTGCTCCAGGCTGCAGAACAGCACCAGGTTTCCCCCTTTTCCACGCAGTCCCTCCCCCCCCCCAAAAAAAAAAAAACATAATTACACAGCAGCAACCCAGAAAGGAAAGCAGCAGCCAAACAGCTGCTCCCGGTGCCAACCAAGTTCAGCTGCAGAGCCTCCAAAACTCCCAAATATTTTGCGTGGCCTTTCCTCTTACAAATTAATTTGCTTCCAGACGGCAGCCAGCTCCTTCTGTACCTGACGGCTCCGAATGGCTGAACTCGTCCAAAAAGATTTAAAAGGAGGAGAAACAGAGACGCTGTACGTGCTGCTGGTATTACTGAACCAGAGGGATTTCTTCCTTCTTTAAACTCTGCTTTCAACTTTTAAAATAAGCTATTTTTATTACCCTTCCCTCCCTCCCCAAATTTGCTTTTTATACATCAGAAAAGGATCAGCAGTTCCCCCATCGTTTCAGTTTAGTAACATTAATAAATGGGGGCTTGAAAAACAAAATCAGGTCAAACTGATGACTGGAGGCTCTCAGACACATTTATGCATTCACATGGAGAAATTTCATTGCTATAAACGCAGCTGTGCTCACTCTGATAGATCCCCAAAAACTCAAGCACTCTTTACACAGCTGGCAGCATAGCTGTTGCTGGTTAGACATAGAAACTGTGCCCCCTCACACACCATGCTCCTGTTTTTAGGTAACAAAAAGCCCTTACTAGTGGCTATTGCTTGATTGGGAAAAAGGGAAGGAATAATTCAGGTTATATTTCTCAATCAGCCTGCTGGCTTGCACACAAAGCACTGAAGCAATTACAGCGGCTAGTACAGTAGAGGAGAGATTTAGCAAACATCATTAATGTTATTATTCACTTCCTTAATTCATTTCTTCCTCCTTCCATCCCCTGGTGTCCATCACACTGTGGACACAACGCGTCCCTCCGCTGGCAAATGCAGCTGCTGTTCATGTTGGACCCCGCCTGCGGGAAGCAAGGCACCAAGTTACAGCAGGGGGGTGTATTAATGAAACACAGCAAGAGATCCCCAAGCAGGGCCACACTGGGTGACCAAATGGAGATAGAAAGCCCTAACTTCCACAGTTCCATAATTCCATTGACAGATCAGCCACAAAGTTGAGGATTCAGAGAGAAAAATCCCATAAGCGCAGCTGAGCACCGACGTTTCAATTCTCTCTGGGCACCGACAAAAGATTACTTACACTGACTTCCTGCTCTCTTCTGGAAAGAACTCAGTGCTGTGGTGTATCTTTAGACTGGGTGATGATTTGGCTCTAAGTCCTTAAACTCAAAAGCAACAGGTTAGAAAGGGCACTGCTGCCATAAGACCCTCAGAGCTGCTGCTCTCAGTAACCTGAAGGCACTTCTGCAGCTATTTCCAAGTTAACTGCTAGATTGGATTCCAATTCCCATTTTAAATTCTTAGGCAACACTGAAAATCTCAGTCTAAATACTGGGAACATCTCCTGCCAGCCCAGCACAACCATGCTCTGTGTTAACCGGACTGCTCAGCAGCAATGAGGTGTATTTGCATTCCAAGGTGAAATCTGTTAAGGGGGAAAGATGAAGCGTGAGATTTTGGTGCAGACAAGGAGATCAGATAATGACATCACCCCGCACAATGCAGGATCTGGTTACCATTTTAAAGGCAGCTATTTGTTTCTTCTCTCCTCCACCCACTTGCAAGTAGACGAGGCTCTCGATATCACTGCGATGTAAGGAGCTGCACACCAGGGGTAAAGCTGCTGGGTGTTCAAGGTTTAGCTTAGATAAGCACCCAGCTGAAGCCTGTGATAGGAAATCTCCTCGATGTAGACTGTCTGCCCATTTCAATTGGATCTATACAGACTGTCCTTTCCCGTTTCTCAAAGCACATTTCCAGTCATTCAGCTGCAGTGCTTCATTCGCTAAGTGGCTTCTTGTGATCAAAGAGCTCCGTCTGAGCACCAGGTCACCGGCGCAGACAAAAGCTCAAAACCAAACTCAACCACAGAGTTCAGAGGGACAAACAGCAGTGCTTTGCTACCTCGATGTTCAGACCAGATCCTGCTCACAGACTGAGAGCAATGAACTGAGGCAATCAGCAAACGCTGGTTCCACTGCACCAGCAGAGGGAGTGAATCCCAGCATCGACGCCTTCTGCTCTGCCTTCTTTTTACCCTTCCCTTCCGCCCCATGGAACAACCGGATTCCTCCTCTCCCCTATCGAACCCTAACAAAGACAAATCTGGAGATGCAACCAAAGCTTAGCACAGACTTCAGGGGAGGGGAGATGTTCAGCTTTCCCCCTTCCTGTTGTCTCCTGTCACCAGACCATTAAAACACCACTGCTGTGTTTTGAGTTCCACCATTCAGCTCTCTGCTGCATCCTTCCCCCAGTACCAGGATACTCCAATCTGAGAGCCTTATTTTCTCCTTATAGTTACTTGTTCCACCAGTAATGTACACTTTTCCTTCTTATCTGTGGCTTAAGAAACATTTCAAACAGAAATTCCTTAGTGCATTATTCTTCTGACTCCCTGTTGCCTTCTTCAGTCCTATTTCCAAAACAGAAGATGGAAAACATCAAGAACAGCCCACAGTGTAAGTCAAAAAGAGGCTGTATATTTGGACTTTTCAGTCCAAATGAAGTGTTTCTCAGATTTAAGGTTCTCTACAATAGGATTTAGGTTTGTGTCTTTTGCACGCACCCAATGACCTGCACTATCCAAGGAAAGCAAACACCCTCAGTCTCCTTTGAAAAGGAAACAATACATATGAATGTACACATATGTACAGGTACATATACATACACAGGCACACAGAAGTAATTCAAAACACTTCCACTGCTCTTTCTTTAAGCACTCCCATGGAAAGCCTCTTAGTGGCGTAGACATTTCTTTAGCAATAGCTCATAGAAACTCATTCATAAGGATTTA
Organism: Phasianus colchicus; assembly: GCF_987193195.1. Classification (NCBI taxonomy): domain Eukaryota; kingdom Metazoa; phylum Chordata; class Aves; order Galliformes; family Phasianidae; genus Phasianus; species Phasianus colchicus. Next base: position 5,014,729 of record NC_143462.1, read on the forward strand.
ATATCATGAAGAAACTGCAAGAGATAGAACCTTAAACATTGGAGAAAGACATCAAGACATTGGAGAAAGCAGCCAATGCTGAGACCCCCCAAAAAACGAAATGTTATGCTCAGTTTCTCCTGTCTGTTGGTCTTATTACTGGTCTTGTTTTCTTATTCCAGATCTTACCATTCCCATTCACTGGCCTTGCCTCCCCAGGTTCCCAGTACGCCCTCCCCTTGCTGTCTGAAGAGCACCAGTAAGGTCTACTGCAGAAAGGCCCAGAACAACCAAATTAGGAACAATTAATCAGATACATTTTTCTTTCCTTTTTAAGCCACCCTTTCACTGCGCCCAGCAAGACGCGATCTTCCTACAGTCACTTCTCTTTGCCAAGGGCAATGCTGCCTCTTGATAATACAGCCCTTGTGTGCACCTACGGAATTAAGAGAGATGCAGGGGAATTGGGGAGTTGGAGGGAGGTGGTTTCAAACCAAAAACGAAGCACCGTGCAGAGCAGGGAGGGCTGAGATCAGATAAAACTTCTCCTCTCTGATCCATATGATAGATCTCGCCTCCCAGTTTCCCACATACACATAAAGTCTCCCTTATGTCAGCACTGTATATCAATGGGAAAAAGAAAAGCAGCAGCAGTAGCAGCCACCTCATTTACTATTGGCAGCACATACGGATTAGCAAGGTCCACTGTGCTGGACACCATATATGTTGGCTGCAAGATGGCTTTTGACCCCGAGAGCCTCAAATCTCAACCAAGCAGGGCAGAACAGCAAGACCTTCCTTGTGTGAAGTTGAAATTGAAAGGCGTTACGAATAGTCATTTCACTTCCATCATCTTTAGCAATTAAGCTGAGTGTTCGGTGTGGTCAGGCCGCCCTTTAATTTTGATTTGTTTGTTCCCCGTCCACACGTTAACACCAAAAGTTGATTTTAAAAATTAAAATGATTGTTACAATTTGCTTAGCTTAATATAGAGTAAGACCGAGGTCCCCTCATGAACACTGCTGCAAGTGGCAACACAGCCTGACCCTTACTTATAATCCCCTGTAAATTCACCCAAAAAGTCATGAACTACATAATATTAGTTCTTACAGACTGACATATTTCCCTGATCTTTCATGAGCCACATGGGGAAACAGTTTTCGCCTGATCTGAATGAAGAAGAAAAACAGTGATCCTAATCAACCGTTTACCCTTAGTGGCTTCCCTAAACAAATCTGGGAAAGAGCTTAAAGGCTTGGGAATATCCTCGACCCTGCTTGATGCACTGTAATAACCCTACCTAATTATACTGATATAAAAACTAATTGGAAAGATAGCAAATGTCAGGGTAAGATGCAAATTGTAGGGTGTTAATTGCTGAACAGGTGCTGGGATAGAATTAAATGAGCATCTTGATTAGGAGAGTGGAAAAAACAAATGTGGACCCCGAAATCAAGTTGGCCACGTGAATTATTTAGCAGCCTCCTCGTACCAGCAAAAGGTCATGTTGACGTGACCTCTGCTTTGTGATGGGTGGGCTGACAAAACAATAGTGAACTCCAGGAGAAAACACGGCTTAGGAAAGAGATGAGACCCTACAACATAGGAAATTTTCAATGGGACGAGGGAGGAGCTTCTTTTATTGGTGGACTTCTTGGTGGGTGACGCTAGTGGGAAGTTGTCCATAAGGATGACAGCAATGATCCAGAGCCACTATTTCTAATGCTACAGGAGGCCCCAGCGTGGGCGCAACCGAAAAAAGACTGAAAGCCGGGTTTTGTGTTTGTACAGCACTTAACAGGATTCTCCTCCACAACCAGAAGTTCCTCAGTGACACTGCTAAGCAGTAAATTATTGCTCACAGAGGTCCTCAAAAGCCATCTCATGTTTCAGCTGCCACCCAATGACCAGCAAACAGATGTGATCAAATAACGCCAATTAGTACCAGCAGTCCAGAAATATGAGATCCTATCATTAGTGGTTACAGTTGGGGCATAGAAAGAGAACCATTTTCATGAAACACTTAAAGCAGCTTCAGTTTTCTCAAATTTTAATCTAAGGCTGTATTTTTGGGGTGAAAAAACAATTATCAGAATTTTGCTACAGCATGCTGGGGCAGAAGAAGGTTTTAATAGAGAAAATCTTTTCTTCTTCTAAAAAAGGGTTTCAACACATGATAGAACCTACTAAAGTGTTTTTGGGAAAAATAGTGAAAGCCAATTAAAAAAAAGAAATGGAAGATATTTCAGGGGTTATTTAGCTAGTTCTGTCAGCTCCTTCTCAATATGTCACATTTGTTCAAACAACAGAGCAGCAGGGAGAAAAGGGACTTCTTCCATCAAGCTCACATAATAAATACATTTATCTCAATGGACAACAGCAACAACTGTGTTGTTTTAGGAGCAGTTTGAGACCCACTCTGCAGCCAGACTCCAGTCCATTATGCACTGTATAAAATCAAAGCACAAGAAGCCCTGCATTGCAGAGCATCCAATCTAAACAGAGAAGATGGAGCAGGAACGACTGAAATGCAAGAAAATGGGCCAACTGACCAGGCAAGCTTAAAGCATTCGCAGCCTGAAAGGGAGCTGAAAATCAATGTAAACAAGAGCCCAGTTTAAATCTTTTAATACTTCCAAACCACAAAAAAAGTCATAGCATAAGATCTGGATCTCGGGTTTTGCCACATATTAGCATTTTCTCTCCCTTTAGGAAGCACATTCCCAAATGCTGATGTAACACACAACTCATCTCCAGACTTGTTCTTCACCAACACATCTCTACTGTTAGCCC